>NC_056743.1:760059362-760359362 GCF_019279795.1 Protopterus annectens | reverse complement strand
TGTAGTACCATACTGACATTTTCCTCAGCACTATATCTCCCCTTCAGATTGCACTGTATCCTTGCCAAACACACTTAGAGCAACTCCTTTCTATCTTCATCGAGACTACAGAATGACACCAGTACTACTCATTTGCCTTTTCCCTCTCATATCCTACTACCTAATTCCATCTTTATCCTTCAATTTCCTCTGCCTTACCCACCTCTCAGCCTCCTTTACGTGCCTCCATTTCTTCCCCTCCCCTCACACAGCTATCCCATCAGCCAATGAAATTCCCTTCTTTCTAACTTATTTTTCTTTTCCTCAGTTTCATTTCCTGCATTATAAGTTAATCTCGCCTTCACAATTCTTGTTAACATGCTCTTACTCTTTGCTATGTTCCTATGCGCCCTACATTCCATGTTGCTACCCTTAATTCACAGCATCATACAGCCCATCCTGCCACTTGTCTGGAATTAAGTTCTGCAGAACTTTGAGTGGAGTTACCTTCTTATGTATACCCCCCAGTAAAGGTAGGTGCTGCCCGCTATTGACAGTAGTGAAAACAGTAGCCATACATCTAATCCCCTGCAGTGTTTGCTAAATCTCACATCATCTCTCTGTTTGAGTATGCCCCCATTCCTTCTTCTCTATCTTTACTCCCAGTGTTGAGCTAAAACAATTTCCACTCTTTCAGATTCATTCCCCAGTCCCTCACTGGCCACACATAAGTATACTAACTACTATTACTCTACAGTTATTAATTCAAACTCTTATATTCCACAGTCATGCTTCCCAGTCAGGCCCAGTGCATATTGTCACAGTGGCAACCAAGTCTTTATTATTCACTGTGTTACTATTACTCAAGCTACAAAATGCTTAAGATTTTCTGGATGACACACATTTTAACAGTACCCCTCCTGCTATATATAAAATGTCCCCCAAAACTGTTCTCATTAACTAACAAAAAGATGACCACATTAACCTCTTTTATCCCTTTCCTCATCAGACAACAAAATGTTTTAAATATTCACATACCTAAAAAGAGAACTTTTACTATAGACTAAATTCCATCTGCATAACTCAACAAACTTGGCTTTGTTACATGTGCAGTATGTTTTTAACAATCAGTTACCTCCTTATTCCATCCCCAATCACCTGACACTTTATAACCAAAAGTGTATATAAATAATATATATATATACACACACACACACACACACACACACACACACACACACACACACACACACACACACACACATATTCAGACGGTTCCCCTTCAGAACATCTAAAACTCATAAAATCTAAAATCAAAACATCGAGACCGTAACATCTAAAACCCATAACACCAAATTTCATAGCATCTAAAATGTATAATATGTAATAGTGTATCAACAAATGTGTAAATGTTATAGTTGAATCTGTTAATCTTGTGGTATCACTATGAGATGTTGTAGTTTTTATTTGTATAGCTATCATTTACACAGTGTAGGAATTTATACTATTTATATAGTGCTTATTTTGCCACTGTGTGTGTGTTCTTTAGGCCATACAGGTAAGTGATATAGAAATTATGTATACATTCTTTATGGTGATCGTGATACAGTGGGGTTAGGAAATTAACCTTTTCCCACTGTAGTATGATCTTGGAGTTGGTATATTTAATTTACGGGGGGGGGTGCAGGGGGGCTTGCCCCCCTGCAGAAACATGGTAAAAAGTACGTTTGATAGTTTGGTGTCATTACATGTGGAGGGGATTTTATTTTCTTGTGATTTGTAGTGTTCGATGTTGTGATGCACATTTTAGAGGTTATGAAATTCGATGTTATGGTTTTAAGCAATAACCCATGCCTGGGTGTGGGTAATGCTGGATTTACCCATGGTTGGTGTGGTTTGGTCATGAGGGCAAAGCCCGAGTGGCCAAACAAAGACAACCTTTGGTGAATCCAGCATTACCCACACCCAGAAGTGGGTTTTTGCTATTATACAATGACATTATTTAAGAAAAAAAATACTTACTTTTCTTAAATAATGGCATTGTATAATGCCTCCTTGCTGCCCTTTTGCAGCTGTCCGGTATTCTGCGGCAGTTCTGATGTACTGCGCATGTGTATGGTTACAAAGTACATCAGAGCTGTGTGTGGAAGCAATGGAGAAAGGAAGATCTCCGTTGCTTTTAAAAACGTGTCTCGCTATGTTAAACTCATTTAACATAGCGAGATAGCTTTAAAAAAAGCAACGGAGATCTTCCTTTCTCCGTTGCTTTTTTTAAAGCTGTCTAGCTATGTTAAATGAGTTTAACATAGTGAGACAGCTTTAAAAAAGCAAAGGAGAAAGGAAGATCTCTGTTGCTTTTTTTTTAAGCTATCTTGCTATGTTAAATGAGTTTAACATAGCAAGATAACAGCAACGGAGCTCTTCCGTTCTCCGTTGCTATACAACATGCAAAAAAAAAAAAAAAGACTTATACTAATGGAAAAAGTCTGGGTGACCAGACCTTTTTCCATTAGTATAAGTCTGATTTACAAAGGGCATGCTGACCAATTAGTGTGCACATTTTGGAATGTTAATGGGGGGGTTGTTGTATAATTTAGATGTTATGATCTCAATGTTATGATTTTCGATGTTATGGGTTTTAGATGTTTTGAAGGGGAACCATTCAGACACATGCACACATCTGTAATCATAAATATCACAATAGCAACTATATAAACATAAAGCTCTTTAGTAAAAAGCACAAGCCATGTGAATGGCATCTGTAAAAGTCAGTGCTGGAGTGTTACATCAATTAATGTTTCTCCTTAATGAGGAACTGCTCACTTTATCTCACCTCTCTGCTCCATTGATCTACAGTGTTAAGATACATGTTAAATACTAACACGACTGTGTATGTCGATCGTATTCCATCCACTCCTTGCTCGATTCTGTAAAATCAAACATTGCATCTCTCACAAAAGTGCTCCCCTCATAAAAATTTGACATACACCTTTGTAATCTATGTGCCTAAGACAGTGTCCATTCTTTCCATCATCTCTGCCTCCCTTTCCTTCATACTCAAGCATTTCAGGATCGTCACACTTCATCACATCAGACTGAACTGTAAAAGCAGTCCGTGTAGTATCACCAGTCCATTGGAAGACATTTTGTTTTCTAAAAACTTATTAATACTGTGAATATTATGGTTTCAAAAAGAACACTTGAGTAACTCATTATCTGAAAGCTCTGCTACTGGGGATTTTCATTTTTATTTTTGTCTGGCCCTGAGTTACTCAAGTGCTAACATCCAAGTCACAGTACAACATAGTCGGCACTTTAATGCAGGAAATTCCAGACCAGTAGCTTCAAGAAAAGGTAAAGAAGAATAACAGCTTAAAAGGAAATCAAGTCATTAATTTTCTAAAACTGGAGGCATTTGCCAAGATTCATTCACTTCCTACTTTCACAGACATCAGTGCTAAACTTTGAATTCTTCAAAGACCATTTTCATCAAAACAGCTTGAAAAGCAGGTGGGCAGCAAATCAAGTAACAAATTTGGTTGTAACATTTTATTATCATCTGGGAACAAGTGATTATCTTTTAAGTCATCCCACAGAACAAACACATGGCTGAAAATGATGTAATTGCATGAGCCAATAATCTCTCATTGCTTGTCTAGAAATTACAGCATGAATTGGTGACTGTCATTCTGATGCGATTACATTAGGGTGGCCACGGTGGTGTAGCGGTTAGCGTTGCCGTCTCACAGCAACAGGTTCTCCGGTTCGATCCTCGGCTGGGGTGCTTCTGTGCGGAGTCTGCATGTCCTCCCTGTGGTTGCATTGGTTTCTTCCAGGTGCTCCGGTTTCCTCCTACATCCCAAAGACATGCTGTAGGTGGATTGGACACTCTAAATTGGCCCTAGGCATGAGTGCGTGAGTGTGTGTGCCTTCTGTGAAAGGTTGGGCACCAGGCTGACAACTCAACACCATAAAACTCAACTGCCAATCATGAGTGGACAGGTGATCTGCTGTTGTGACCCCTAAACAGGAAAAGCCGAAAGAAGATGAAGATTCTGATGCAATTACACTATGAATGTTTGATTGGTGTACTTGCATTTTTACTGAATTACTTAACTGTAAACTGCTTTTTCATACTGGGAGTTTTATTTTCTGCTTAGGAGTGCTCTATCTGTGCTTTCCTGTTCATTTCTGTGGGGTTTCTGTGTTCTAGTCAGGTAGCATAGTCTGGATAGAGGTCTGCTGTTTGTTTATTCTGATTTCCTGCCAAGGAGTGTATCATATAACTGATTTGTTTGCAGTTAAAAGCGTTTTCTAGAGTCTTCTTGCTCCTTTATCTTTTTAAAAGTTTCATTTAGTGGCTTACTGCTGTTTTTCTGCTGTGATAAACATTTCTATAGTGTTTTTTGCCTAAATAGTGTAGCTAGCAGCTGTAATAGTTTCCCATCTTCCTTCCCTATTGGTATCTTGTTCTTATACTTGGTGGCTTTGCAGTTGCCCAACCCTACTGTAAATTCAATCTGGGACACTCCTCCCAGTCTAGTGTCATTAGCTCATTTTACCTAATACAGAGAGAACATTTGAGGAAAGCCAGCCCACTTAGGTTTTTAGCCTTGAATTATCTTCTGTTCCTCCTTTCTCCCTTTCTACTTTACTGAAAAAATAAACTTTGCTAGAATCTCCTTGTGTTCTGACTGAGTGTGCTTTTCAGCTGATAAGCATTTTTTGGCACTTTTTAACTGTTCAGAGTTGAATAAAATAATAAATGAATTTAGTTCAGAACACAGTTTGAATAAATTGCATTTATTTAAACTGAATTTGCTTTAATATTCCTACAAACTCAAGTGTGCTAGCTTGCACTGTACTTGAATTGTTTTTAGTGCTGTTTTACTGCAAAAAAAAATAAATAAATAAATAAATAATTCCAAGCTTGTATCCTGCCATTCCTCTAATTAGTCTAGTCCAGATACAGATTTGCTGTATCCAGAACTGTTTGTAAGCTTCTGAGCCCCCCCAAGTCTTTCTGTGTTGGAGGGAAGCCTTTTAGCTTGTCAGTGGGAGTGGTAAGCACTAGGTAGCCTATCTACCACAAAAGGAGTGGTTTCTGGCCCAAAAATTGTAGTTTATTGTCCGTTTGGGCATTTTTTCCATCTCTTTCAACTTTCTGGTTTAAAGGCCTGCATTTGCGCTTGTTTCCCACCTTTCCTGTAACTAGTCTAGTCCAGATACAGACTTGCTGTATCCAGGATTGTTTAAACTTCTGAGTGGTGCCAAACTCTGCTCTAAAATTTTTCCCTTAGATCTGCTAGTTCCCTCTTCGCCTGCACTTTTAGTAGCTTATTAGTCTAGCACTTTACCACACTTCTTGTAGAAATTATTGTAGCAAACAAAAGTGCTACCAGCACTAAACATTCTACAAGGAAACAGCTCCAGTACTTATTATTAATGCCCACTACTCCAGGCATGGCTAAAGGTCGGTTCCCTGTGCTTTCTCCTATTAACTTGGTGAACTTGGGCATCCTGAGGCATTGTAGAAACTGCCTCATGCACACCGACAACTCTCTCCTATTATCTCCCAACACTCAGACATGCGAGAGATGCACTTATATATCCAAATTGGAAGCCACGCACTCTCCAGCCAAGACCGGAATAGCTGGTCAAGAGGAGAAGGTCAACACTTGCACCACACCACATGGGACACATTGCCCTCCAAAGCATGCACCAGCACTGTCTTCACATAAAAACACAAACCACACACCCACCTTTGTGGAGACTCTCAATAAAAATCTACCCAAACAGCAGAGACCTCCAAGGCAGAAACGCACTCGACCACCACAACACAACACTTATCATGAGGCACATAACTCTCCTAAACAGTGTGCCACTCAACCAAAGCCCCTAAGGCAAAATAGCCCGCCCAATACACTAATCATAGGTGACTTGATAGTGAGGCACACTGAAGTCCCACTCACTAGGTTGAATAAGGAGAAAGTAACAATCAGCTGCCTGTCAGGTGCCAGGATCCACCACATAATGCACACACTCAGGTCCCTCAACAACAGGTACAAATATGACTCTGTCATTGTACATGTGAGTGTGAATGACCTGAGATGTACCTCCCTGGATTATATTTAAAGAAACATGGATTCGGATTATGTAGCCTTGGCGGTTATGTCCCTAGCCTTGAGCAGCATCCTACCATCACCCAGAATGTTACCACAGTACAAGCAGAAAATGATTGATTTCAACAATTGGCTATGTTTCTGGTGTCATTCTAAGGGGATACAGTATCTGTCTGCCTGGGATGACATGACTGACAGACCTTGATGCTTTGCCAAAGATAGCCTGCATATGTCACCCCTGGGCTTCTGGATACTGGCCAAGGCTCTTGCCACCCCTATGGTGCCTTTTTAGGCAGTTTTCCGAACACTAAATTACCGCCGTAACAGCTACAAATAAATGCAATCTGAGGGTCATGCTGCTCAATGTTAGAAGTCTAAATCTCAAAATGCACTCACTCAAAGCACTCCTTAAAATGGAGAAAATTGACATTTGTGCTGTAACAGAGTCCTGGTTCAAGGCAGCTGAACGCACCCCTGCACTACCAGGTTATAACTCATTCCACACCTTTCGGCCCCAGGACTTGGACCGAAGCTCCAAAGGTGTTTGTGTTTCATATTCATAAAGGATGTGCACACCTCCAGACTGGTAGCCCAACATAATGCATCAGAGATACTTCAGGTGTAGCTAACATTGGGTAAGAAAGCGATTCTGGTCGTAGCCTGCTACAGGTCCCCAACCATGTCCCAAGACTTACACTCCACGTTCCTAAGCACCCTGGAGAATATTAGGGGTCACCCTAACACTCTTATACTGGGCGACTTCAACTACCCCTCCATTAACTGGGAAAACTACTCATGTACCAATAAACTTGCCCAACATTTCCTGGAATTCATTAATTCCAAAGCCCTGGACCAGCTCATTCTTACCCCCAGTAGAGGTAGCAACATCCTTGACCTGGTCATTACTAACATGGGCGATCATTGCTCTACACCAATAGTCAACTCCTCCCTGGTTAGATTCGACCACAAACTAATCACCTTGGAAATCCCCCCCCCCCTGCGCAAAGGTAACTACCATAAAAAACTTCTCCAAAGCTAACTTTGGACTCCTAAAAACAGAGGTGGCTAACTTCACGGCACTCATGCAAATGGAGAATAGTTACATGATCACTGAATCGTACACCAATGCACTGTATGAACACATAAACAAATGCATGGATCTTGCCATACCCAATAGAACCAAGACACTCTCCTCCAAAAAAAGGAAGCCAATCTGGTGGTCCCCTGCCATAAACAAACTCTAAAACAGAAGGAGGAAACTGATGTGGAATAAGGTGAAGTCCCAAGACTGGAAAAACTCTCTTGTCAGACTCAACAAAAAGTTGAGATCCCTTATCAAATCCTCTAAAGCTAGCTATGAAAACAGAATTGCAGCAGATAGTAAAGACAACCACAAGGCCTTTTATAGTTACGTAAAGAATCTCCACGGCAATACCCAGATTTGCTCTGAGCTATTGCACAATGGTACCTTCTATACCAAGCCAACAGATATTGCCAATATACTGGCCGACAGATTCAGTGTCAACTTTACCCCTCCCCCACCAACAGGACCAATCACAATACCAGTAGCTTACCAGGCACCCAGTACTACTGCTGCACAGGTTAAAACAGCACTGTCCAAGGCCAAGAATACAGCTTCTATGGGACCTGACAATATCCCTGGCTGTGTTCTACATGAACTACAGAGTGAACTGGCACCTGACCTGTGTGCGCTGTTCAGTCACAGCCTCACCTCAAGCTTTGTCCCTACCAAATGGTGCACTGCTACAGTCATCCCTCTCCACAAAGGAAGAGTGACTACAGACCCTGGGAACTAATGCCATATTTGCCTGATGAGTCTGATATGCAAAGCTATAGAACGCATCATCATGGACCTAATAAACAAGTATATAGGGAATCTCCAAAACTCTGGATCCCCACACAGTTTGTTTTGTGAAGGGTAAATCATGCCACCTCAACTTGGTCGACTTCTTTGAGTCAGTCCCCAGAGCTGTGGATGAAGGCAAGGTGGTTCATACAGCATACCTTGATCTGGCCAATGCCTTTGATACCATTTCTCACTCAGGAATCATAGAAAAACTCACTAAGCTAGGCATCAACCCCTATATCACTAGGTGGGTTGCAAACTGGCTCACAGATAGAACCCACAGTGTGAAAGTAGCTGACTCCAAGTCAGACTGCTGACCAGTCATAAATGGAGTCCCACAGGGTTCGGTTCTGGGTCCTTTCCTGTCTGGTATCTACTTCTCTGAAGTCCAGGCCAACACGAAGGGACTCTGGCTGGCAAAGTTCACAGACGACTGCAAGTTGGGACCTATTATTAACTCCCCAAGTGATGGTGACATCCTACAGAAAGGCCACACTGAGACCAATGACTGGTGTCAGAATGATAGCCTTAAGCTCAATGCCAAAACATGTGTTGTCATCCCTTTTGGGAAAACCTAGTTTCCATGAATTACCACATCAATGGTAGTCCACTGAAATCAGATGGTGTGATAAGAGATCTGGGAGCACAGGTTGATAGCAACTTCTCTTTTCACCACCACATTGCCACCATGGTCAGAAAGTCCTTCTATGTGGCACATCTCATTAATAAGGGTTTTACATCCAGGAAGAAAGAGATCATTGTCTCCCTCTACTCTTCCCTCATTAGGTCAATCATTGAGTACAGGACCCCATTTGGCATGTACCTCACTAGACACATGCAACAACTGAAGAGGCCAAAAAAGTACCTCACAAAGAGGATCCTAGGCCTTAAACACTTGTCCTATATGGAGAGACTCAAAAAATGCCAACCATTCTCTGTCTCATATCACCTACGTAGAGGAGATCTCTGCTTGACTTACAAAGCCATGTATGACCAAGATCTGTTAGAAATGCTACACCTAAAGAAATCTCAATCCCTCCGCACCACATGCTCGAGAGACTTCAACCTCATTACCACAATCAACAGAAAGTGCTGGAGGGACAGGTTCATAACCCAGAGACTGCCCATGATATGGAATAGACTTCCCATACATGTCAAACAGAGCACCTTACTGGACCTCTTCAAGAGAAATCTTGATAAGTGGATGGGAAATAGAAAATTCACCCTGGGGATCATTCCAGTGGTTCTATTTGACAGAGGCACTAAGAGCTAAGGTCAGGTGGCAAGATGCCAGGCTAATCCTATGGGCTAGGCTTGTACAGGCTCCAGGGCCATTAGCTGAGTATAAACCTATGATGATGCCTCTTTTACAAGATGAAAGCTCTCAATGAACTAAATAAAGTTTGTGCTATTGGTTCTTGTCTGTGTGTAGCCATTGTTGAGGTATTCCTTATTGATTATTAGTTCTAAGCGTCTTTGGTTACCAATAGCTTGCATGTGGTTAGATATTTTGAAATCATCCCATCTGATGTGGGGGGGGGGGGGTGCAAGAAGGCATACTAAACTAATGTTTGGTAACTGGTTTTTAATTGATTAACTGAGTTATTTGCAGAAACCTCTTGTTTCAACAAAAAAAGTGATTCTGTAAAGTGCTTCCCTTTTCACATGCATGGTGTTTGTGCCTGTGTATTCAGTAAACAAACTTTCATTAAAAAAAACTGCTATAAAAAAGGACTTTAAAACCTAATCTCCTTGTTGCTCAGCACTTGACATCAGCCTATTCACTTTTTACAGCATCCTATAGTTTTGTTTGCTAGACTTTATAAGTCTGGTTAACTCACTGGCATCTCTCCTGAGACTGCTGGAAGGCAAATATCTCCTTGCACTATCGTCATCACAATCACAGCTAAAAGATAAATAAAAACAGGAAGAGAGCTGACGGGAAGGTTTCAAATGAAGGCTCCGGCTTCAATTTTCCCTTTAAATATTGCCAGAGTGGGTACTTAAGCATAAATATGGAAGGAGGAAGAGAGACAGCACAATCATTGCTTCTATAAAATGTAGCATTATAATTGATTTGATGTGGCTGAAATGTGCATAGACAAATTAAACTATTTTTGTACAGTATAGAAGGTACCTGGTAATAAACTAATTCATAACATTTAAATAGGAAGTCTCATATTGACAGTTTCTTAAGGGTATAATTAAGCCTCATTTATTATTATTATTACTCTGACATTTTAGATTAAATGTAGATTATCAGTTGATATTAATCAACAACCATATTTATGTGCATTACTTGACATTTATCGGATATCTATAATGCACATTCATTAGTAAAAATGTTCACTGTTTGGCTTATCATTTGTATTGCATTTAGTGTTCTTCTCTTTTCTGTATTACAATGATTAATAGTGTTTCAGTTTTTCACACCCTAGGAATATATACCTACCTGATTAAGAAGGAATATCATTCTGTTAACAGATTTTGGAACTGTAACTTTCTTGTTTCTATTTAGAATATATATTAGATCTGCGGTGGTAGTGCTGTGGTAGCGGTCTCCTCACAGTAAGAAGTCCTGTTCGATTCTCAGCTAGAGCATCTTCTGTGTGGAGACATGTGTGAATGGGTGTACCTTTGTTGAAGGTTGTGCATCAGGGCTGGCAACTCGGCACATAAAAATCTACTGCCAATCATTAGCAGACCGGAGTTCCGCTGTGGCTACCCCTAACCAGGAAAAGCCGAAAGACACAACAACAACATTAGAATTCACTCATTTCCAAACATTTAACAATTCAGAGTTGAAAATTGTTAATGGTTTTCACATACTTTTAATTACTGTTAATGGTAAATCTTGATGCATTTCTGATTATACTGCTCAAGCAGTAATACTTATTTACTGAAAAGCATATGCAGAGAGGGGGACAGACCCAATTATGAATTAATGAAAAGGAAACAGAACCCAAAATAATACATGGAACACGTTCTTTTTTTTGTAAGCTGTATACATTCACAGAAGAAATATAAATTTCCCATGTCCCATCATCCCATACTGACATCCAACCTTTGTGAAAGATAAACAGCTTCTTGAGGACATCCACCTGCCCAGGTTCAGATTAAGCCTGTGGAGGTGTTCCCCCACTTTCCTTTTTACTCTTCATATTCTTTTCTTCAAAGCTCAGACATAAAACCTTCACCTACCATTGATGGTGTCGATCTTTCTCTGTCTTTCCAGTGAGATGAGTTTTGTATTACCCATTTAATTAATATGTGCTACCAGCAACCAGCTTCTCCCCTAAAAAGATGATCACTCATCAGATAATCAGCTTCCCCAGTCGTATGACAGGAGGAAGGCATACGGTCAGACAAGAGGTGTACAGTCTTTAAAAGGGCAATCTAGTCTGTATAAAGAAAGATAACAATGCCTGTAAAGTGTGAGTAGGTAAAAGTTTACTCCCAGTGAAAAGCATAATGTACATATAAGTGCAAATTAGATGTCTCCGTATAATATGCAGAAGAGGGAATTGAAGGGTAGCACAAGGAAGAGGAGACAGCAGCATGTAGGGGAAGCAGAAAGGGGCAAAAAGATTGCATGCTTCCTCTAAAATAATGCAAAACTGAGACATGCAGATGTCAAACTATAACTTTATTTACAATGATATAGAAGTGGCATAATTGATTTATAGGTACTAAATGTGTGCAATGTCACGTAGAAACTGGTGCAGCTCAGCTCGTTTAACTTCTCTTCTGTACAAGCTAACCTCACTCAGGGTGCACAGCCATAAACAGACCTCACCCCAAAATGATTATCAGTGTAGTGCTCTGATGAATAAGACACAGTAAATGACTGGTTCTATCTCAGTTCTTGGTCATTTACAGTACAGCTGAAGGTGATAATGCAAAATCTATACCATATTCTGCATGGTCAGGAGTGAGGACACAATACAGTTAATCATAAATTTGACCCTAACCATAACCCCAACCATTTCCATAACAGTAGTTTAAAAGTTAGAAACTTAACTATAACCTAATGCCATCTATATCAATAAAGCTGTCAGTGATCCTATTATAAAGTTAAACAACCAGAAACACAAGATCCAGTCCCCAATAAACTCATATATCTAATACAGTACTGGCATTCACATATTTGACAGCTCACATAATGTAACAGTTGTGCATGTGAACTTTAACCCAGTTAAAATTCATAAATGTGAGATTTGAGCTAACAAATTCATAAAAAAAAAAAAAAAAAAAAAAAAACAACTTTCAAACTAACATCACATGGAACTAGTGGATACTACTATTTTAGGTATAACCTTGTCCTGGCAATGTGTATAAATGCTTCAATTTGTCTTATCCACAGTTTGGTTCAGTTTTAGCCATAATGCAAAAAATGTACAGCATAAATGGCACCGGATTATTTTAAGTCAAAATGTTCACACTGGCTTTGTATGATTAACCCTGACTGCAAGCAGGCACGTGCGCACATATGTATATATTCAAAAAAATAAATAAATAAAATAAATATATATATATATATAGAGAGAGAGAGAGAGAGAGAAAGAGTGAGATGTGTGTGTGTGTATCTCTGTATATATGTACGTATGTATGTATGTATATAATAAATACAGGTCTGCTTTGCATGGTCGAAAGCACATATACTCGAATGTTATTCTCGCAAGATGAAAATAGCGAAAACTGGAATCCCAAACCGCTCGTTTTTTCCCAGGGCAAGTAAACACTTGCCCAACATGGGAAATATGCACTTTGTATATAGTTGGGGGGAGTAGCCCCCACCTAGGTGAGTTTCTGATACTACTGTGTGTTTTAGTGAAGTTTTGAAAAATGCATGGTTCAGGATTTTAGCATTCGTTATTTTTGTCTCAAGAAAATAACTGTTGAGTATTTGGGCTTTTGAGTATGCGATGTAGATCCATATTTATATATACATGTATATGTTTACTTAAATATACAGACAAACACACTTGATAGTGTATGTATGCACCTCATTTGACAGTCTTTAATTCTGTTAGCATCACTACATTATGCAGAGTATATTGGGAAAAAGATGCTAAGGATGAAGCTGCCAGGTAACAGGAAAAGAGGAAGGCCTAAGATAAGGTTTATGGATGTGGTGAGAGAGGATATGCAGGTGGTTGGTGTGACAGAGCAAGATGCAGAGGACAGGAGGAAATGGAAACAGTTGATCTGCTGTGGCGACCCCTAACAGGAGCAGCCAAAAGATGAAGAAGATCACTACATTATGCCCATCAAGTATGTATGGGTCATGTTGTTGACATAAATAAAGTATCTAGTGGAGAATGAATAAAACTGATCAGTTCAGAGAACATTTAATTTTGGGCAGTAGCTAACAAGTGCAACTTTCCTTGGAAAGCAACTGACCTCAGAAGCAGAAGGAAGGAAGGAACGTATGGAACCTAAGTGACAACTATATACAAACCACCAACATATCCCAAGAGCATTAACAAATGGCACTACTGTGGCTGAAAAAGTGAAGAGACTCCACAATTTTTGTTATTTTGATGTGAGTTATTTATTATTATTTTTAATAACTCTGCTGTATCTTCCCATCATGGGATCACAGGACATTACTAGGTTATTGGCCTTGAGGCCATTATAAGCCCAGCCAAGGGTTTAGCCCACATTTAGACAAGTCATCACCTGATGCCCTGTCCAGCAGGGACACAGGTGGAATCCCAGGGGTGCATTTCCTGTTTCCCATCAAGTTATCCAGGTTGCACTTACAAAGGGATAATGAGGTACTCTGGTTGATGTGGAGAGGGAGTCTATTCCACAGATGGCAGACTCTCTGGGACACAAATCTGTCCTGCCAACTAGTCCTATTGATGTCACAGACCAGGTTGAGGTCACACATGTGGGTTACTCGAGTGGGGCTTGACTTGTGGATATGCAGCAGTCCCACCAAAATAGGGTCTGAGATTGCTTTGTATGCCAGACAGAGGTCAACTCTGAGGAGTCTGTATAAAACTGAGTAGAGGGACAGGGCTTTTAGCCTGTCTGTGTATGGTAGATGTTTGAGGTCATGGATTCTCCTGGTGAGGAACCTCTGTGGTCTCTCCAGCTGATGCATGTGCTTTGCTAGGTACATGCCAAAAGGGGTGCTGTACTCAATAATGGGCCTTATAAGGGAAGGATACAGGGATGTTATGACCTCCTTGTCCCTGGATGAGATACCCTTACTTATGAGGTGGCCATGTAGAAAGCTTTCTGTATAAGGAAGCAACATACTGGTGAAAAGTCAAGTTGCTATCCACCTGGGTGCCCAAATCCCTCATGACTGATTGCTTGCTTAGGACATTGTTATTCATGTGATACTTTGTGGGGACGTCACTCTCCCCAAATAGGATGATGATGCATTTTTTGGTATTCAGCTTAAGGGCACATTTCAGGAACCAGTCATTTGTTTGGGTCAGACCCTCTTGGAGGATGTCCACATCACTAGGGGTATTGATAACATCACCCAGCTGTAATCATCTGCAAACTTGGTCAGCCATAACCCACTGGTTTTGGCCTGCACCTCAGAAAAATATATCCCAAATAATGGAGGCCCCAAGAGCAAACCCTGGGGGATGCTGCTCATTACGGGTCTACCGGTTGAGGTGGCTTCACATATTTTGGCTAGGTGGGTTCTATCAGTGAGCCAGTTTGCTACCCATCTTGTAACATATGGATTGATGTCTAGTTGAGAGAGTTTATCTATTATGCCTGAGTGGGGAATAGTGTCAAAGGCTTTGGCCAGGTCAAGGTAGGCAGTGTGCAATGTCTTCCCTTGTCCATGGCTTTGGTGACTGTCTCAAAGAAGCCAACAAAATTTAACAGACAGGACTTCCCCTTGATGAAGCCAAACGGTGTGGGATTGACTGTTTGGAGGTTGCCAATGCCCTTGTTAATGAGGGCCATAATCATCCATTCCATGGCCTATCTGCAAAAGTACTGATGCATCTGTTTGAACAATCAAATGCTTCTAAGCCAGAGTTTTAAAATTCTGAAACATTAACACAATGGACCTTCTACTGTAAAATATTTATTGAAAATTGTTTACAATAACATGAATGTAATATGCAGGTATTTGACTAGCAAGTAATAGCAGCAGTGGTAGATTCAAGGCTGGATAAAAGTTTCAGTGAGAAACTTTACAATCTTTACACTGGTCTTCCATGATTTTAGGAGAGACTACATAAAATATCTATAGAGTTGTAAATGGTTACACAGCTAAAACTATAAAATAAAGGAAAGGTTAAAAGTCTGAAAAGCACTTTAACCATTTATTCATCAATACCTCTTCACCACTTTTAAAACCTTTTAGATCATATAATCAAATCACTATGAAATAAAAAAATAAATAAATAAAATAAAAAACAGGAAAGACCTTAGCACTGAACCCTGAGGGACTCCACAGGTGGCTGGTCTCTTTGTGGAGGCAGCTTCCCCTATTTTGATCTCCTGCAGCCTATTTGTAAGCCAGCTAGCAATCTAATAGGTGATGTAGTTGTTCTTTTTTTTTAGCTTTTCTACTATGCCTGAGTAGGGGATTGTGTCAAAAGCTTTGGCCAGGTCAAGGTATGTGGTGTGTTCCAATTTATCTTCATCCAGCCCTTTGGCAACCTTTTCAAAAAGGTCTACTAGGTTGATTAAATAGGAATTGCCACTGACAAATCCAAACTGAGACAGGTGTAATGTTTGGAGGTCCCCTATGCCCTTATTGATACTGACTGTTATGCTATTATGCTAATGAAAGCTAATGGAAGAATTTACTTGAGTCTAGTTCTATATACACCTTTTTCATATAATTCAGATTATGATGGGACCAAAATGTATCATTTCCCAAAATAATTAACCTAGTAAAGTTAAGACATTCAGTGGCATGTGTAGACAAAGCATTTTTTTTGTTTGTATTACATGTTTTAATGGCATAATCATGTAAATATGTTCCCAAAGAGAACATTTAGTCTTACCATTACAGAAAATACCACACAAGGGTCAAGATGCAAGATAAACTACCCCTTCAATACCACTATTTACTTTGGGAAATTTAGTGATTTATTTTATTACCATAAAATGCACACCTTCAATATTCATATGTATAAATGAACACTGATTAGAATGGTTACATTTAGATGTACCAACTGAGGGTACATTGGTTGTACCAGTGCTCTCCAACTTATTTTTGATGTTAACTTCCCATTTAAAAGTATAGCCAGGATAAGGCCCCAATATATTTTTAATGTTATCAGAATGGGTAAGGATACCACAATGGGTATGAGTGATGTCCTTAATCTTAGACATCTTATTGGAATATGTTTGAATCGCATTCTAATTCAATAAATCAGTCACAATTTTATCAAACCACCCTCAAAGTAGGTATAAATCTGTCTCTTCTTCCAAGAATAACTTATTTTGTGTTCTCCAAAAAATCAGCTCGGTAGCTTTATTCTATAAATAATTTAATGAAAAAAATCAATTTGAGACTGAAAAATACTATTGCCTGAAACCATCCTGGACACCCATACCATCTGTTCTTTAAATATACTTAAATTTTGTTTATAGAGAAGTCAACCTTGAAACTACGGGTTACAGTTGGTAAATGCATCTTTTCTAAATAAACTGGAAGAAAAAACATTTTTTTATAGATAGCAACATCTAAAGATTCAGCACTATCAAATGAACTTTTATAGGTAAACTTAAAAAAAATCAGAACTAATACTTAAAAATGAAATAAATCACCCCAATAAAGAATCTATTCCCTCTAACAAGATAAACATATCATTCAGACATATTAGGTAAATATCCCATAAACTGGCAAACCTGGAATGGAATAACACATTGAGTTTTCAGTGTAAAAGAGGAGACAAGAGGTCCCCAAGACTACCCCTTTTGTTTAGTATTAGTAGTCACCTCAAAGATGACAAAAATATAGTCGAAACAAACTCTAAGAACCTTCTCAAAATATAAATGCCTGAATTTGAACAAGACAATATATTTGTGATAAAATTTTCAAACCAATGCAAATCCACATTGTTATGAATAACAGAAAATACATAATTTAAATCCACTGTGACGAAAACACTTCATTGGAATAATTAACATTTTTAATAATGTGTAAAATCGCCATGAATTCCACAACGTATGTGAAGATTTGTCAAAACACCACTTTAATTTCCAATATATAAATTTTACCAGGGGCTCCATTTTTTTGAACCCTGCACTGCTACAATAGGCCTTACTGTGGGTCAGAATCATTATTGTAGACTCCTGAGGTTTGTCTACTTTTAGATAATTATATAGGTAGTTGTCAGTTCTTTGTTCTAAAATCAAATCTTCCAACCACAAATCAGTCATGAGGTAATGTGCATAAATGTCATTTGGGGACACAATATCATAACCTATTTTTTTTATTTAAAAGGCCAGACAGTTTTCCCACATAATCTATGTACAACGTTAAAAAAACCTCTCCTCCCTTCTCCAGTTTCATTATCCATTATATTCTGTCTGCTAACTTTTTCAGAAAAGAATGTTCAGTCATTTATAATTAATTCAAATGGTCAGCATGTGATGTTGTTAAACTTCTTTCTTATTGTTTTTCAAGCAGGTATAGGACGGGGTTCACTGGGGCACTGTATGTACTTCTTCTAAAAACGTATTCATCTTGGAGTCCCATTATTGCTTCTGGAATAATAATGCAAGCTTCAGCTTGCATACAAACAATCTTCAAATGAAGTAACATATTAACCAAGTTAATTTCCCAGTGGGGATAAAAGTAAATCCCCTATCAAATAATCAGTGATGCAAGTCTGTCAGAGTTGACACTGTAAAGCTGAGTATTTTAAAATTATTTACATTGATAATATCTACAGTACCTGAAAAAAGACCAGTCATTATTATCTTTCCAATGTCCCTGGCTACACCCTGTGCCTGTCTATGTCTAAAGTTGAATGGGATGCACTACAGGACTCAGTTAATGATTGGCAGCTGATTTGCAAATGATCAGAGCAAGGCAAAATATTGTTTTAAATATAAAAGCATTAAATATGCTATGCTTAGCTACATGATTTGCAAATATTGCAAAGTAAACTATGGTAACTATAACACCACTGCTTCAGAATGTTTTAACTTATGAAGACTTTATTATTATTTACCTTTACTTGGGTTCTATTCAGAAACATTTTAGTAGTTAAAATTTTGACAAGTTATTGTTTACCAAAAGTACATAGGATGATTCTTTTATCATTTTACAGGACCTGCCCTTATTTGTTGAATCGTTTTCTTAAAAAATATAGGTTACATTACTTATTAATACTTTGTTAAATCAGTAAATGAGTTGGAGTCTAATGTAAGAAATTAAACTGATATTCTGTTAAAAATTGTTTTTAACTTGCTCAGTTGGCATATATTGGTTATTAATGAATGTAAATAATCTACATAAATATATCTATACCACTTTCATAGAGGTGAGACACACTATTTTAACTAGATCTCATATGGCTGATTATATTATTCAGTTGACCCTGTTTTGTCATATCTTTGCTATGAGAATTTATAGAATTATTTTACAGAAATTGCTATAGGTATCTCCTTTCCTCCACTTAAATAAATACTGTTATGGTTTTAATGAAAATGAGTAGATTTATGGTCATAATTCTTATAAGATCTATGTTGTCAAATACTATACATACACTGCTGACGTGATATGAATACGCAAATGTGGAACCCACAGTGCTGAACAATTGAAGTGATGTCTAACAAAGGAGTTAACTTTTCAGCCAAGCTGAAGTTGAGTTATACTGGTTTTGTTACGTATTCTACCTTCTTCCATAATAGACCAAGTATCTTAACTTGACTTTGAATTGTGACAAACAGTAAAAGTTACATTTGTGGTTCTCATTTGTCTTTTCTTGTTGTTCTGTTTGAAATTGTTTGGATGGCTGCTTGATTCATACACACAAGGACATTGTTGAACATAATGCATTTTTGTGGTCGATTAATTTGTTTACCCATGGGGAATTCATTTCTAGTAAGAGAATTCATTTTTTCTTGTTGACTTTTTTGATGCTGATCCTAACTTTGACACAGGTGATCCATGTTTGATTAGCAGCTCAGGTGCCTGTTGGAGCAGGCAGGGCAAGGGAGGACTGACATTGCATCATTTTGTCACATCTCTTCAGGAAAGAAAACAGAGGTAAAACAAAGGGCTTGAGTGAAGTCTGGTATCCCACATGTGACCAAGAGGGTGACAGGACTAACAAGAAACAGAGTATAAAGGATTAGTCCAGATAAAATCACTTTAGCTAGCAGATGTAGGAGACTGTCTGATACCTTCCCTGCGGGAGGAATTAAGGCACCTTATTGAAGTTTCCATTAGTTTATTCAGTTAAGTAGGTAAATGGAGGAGTGTCCTTGTTCTAGAACTGAATAAACTACTTCAAATGTCAACAAGGTGTCTTTATTCCTCCCACAGGGAGGCCATCAGAGAGTGTCTATTCTAGATCTGGACTTATCCTTTATATTCTATCTCTTTAGGAAAGGGTATGGGAGTGCATGCGATCCTGTTGTAGGATCTGAGCTGGAGGCCATAAACCACACAAGACCATTGGATGCTTGAGGTTGGCTGATATGGGGACATCATGTGACCTGCAGAAGAGAACAGCATACCCTTTTTAAGACCCACTGCATGATGAACCATGCAGTATGTTATTGTGCATGTGCTGTGCTGTGGGCTTAGAGCTAAAATAAGATAAAACTGGATAACTGCTTAAAAGATGGCACCTCTTAACTGGCTCTCACCCCTGATGGAGGAGGAATAGATAAGCCATTTGGTTGATTGGGAGTAATGATGGCTGACAGATATTATGGAAGAAATAGCTTAAAAATAAAAGTGAGGGACAAGGCCTTTTCTTCTCTAGTGCTGTCCCAAATAAAAGCAATATACATAAAGCACTTGACCTTAAATGCATACCCAATGAAAACTGGTGCTTTGTGCTATATCCCATACCAGCTACACTCAAAAGAGGTTCACTTTTTAAAGATGCAGAGGGCACTATGAATACTGGCTTTGCATGAACTCACCCACATCACTTTCAGCTGACTTCCTACAATGCCTGATTACCAACAGTAACTTCACCCAGCTGGTAAAGAAATCCAGGTGCGGGCATTTAGGATTAATTGGTGATATTTGCCAGAGAAATGGAGTACTGACAAGTCCCTGTTTGGCAATCACTGGTCCATGACACCAGTGTTATGTAGGGGGTGTAACTGCAGACTCGAGCAATGTCAGAATCATTTAACAAATTCAGACATGCCAATGCAAAGGCATAGTGTCTGAGAGGTTAGCCACAGGCGATGGCTCATTATAGACTACCACACCGATGGATGGGATGCAGTTTCTCTTGTCCCTGAGTGGGAAACAAGTGCAGTGCCACTTCTTGAAGGTGTGGATTTTGATGCTAGGATGGCCCAACCACCATGTGTTTCAGTATGAGATACAGTAGGTTAGTATGACACTTAGCAGATAACACTGTAGCAATAATGAGCATACATACTGTAGACTGATCAATCATACATTGCTTATTTGTCTTCACAGGAACATGGAGTAAAGCAATCACAGGCTAACAGAGAAAGTATGTCTGAATTGCATTAGTTATCCTATACTGCATGAACTACCACTGGCATGCATGCCATAGCACAAGTGTTACGTCATGTAATTGTGTGTACTATGGTGTTTTTTGTCAGCAGAATGGGGTGATGGTGACATATCAAGCCTGGCTGAATTTGGTACCCATGGTGGGTCTGACAATGATACTGATGTAACATACCAGAGCTGCACTCTCTTGACACAGTGGCAATGTCTGCTCCAATTTGTGTGAACATGCACTTTCTGTACAAAGTGAAAGTACAGCCACATACAAAGTCAAACCCAAGGCTGTATACTCTCTGCACTCACTTTGTACACAGTGGGAGACTTCTCCCATGAATGCATTTGTTACAGATGAGCACAATGTATTTAATGAGGGAATAATCACCATAACCCAGCCTTGCAGGGCTGTGCATGGTGCTGTCATGTGTCATAATAGGTCCATGACATGTGAGCCTTACTTAGGGTCAATCATGAGGTTAGCAAGAATGGCATCTGGACATAGTCTGCTGCAAAACTGTCCATGGAGGTGACTGATGTATGTCTTGGCACTGAAGGGGATGCTACCCAGTATTATCAGGAGTTCTATGACCACTTGCTGTCCATAAGCATCATTATAATTGTCCACTGCCTCCATTGTCACCTCTGAAATTAGGAGGATTTAAAGTGTCACCATCCCTGCCCATACTCACAGAGAAAGATAAATATGCAAAGTGACAATGTATGAGGACAATCCAGGGTGAGCGCTCTTTACCAGAATCAGGAAGTTTTTGATGAATTTCTACCATCTCAGCATGTGGCTGACAATACATTAACTCCATTTTCAGGGCACCTTGCTAGTAAACTCCATCCTAGTCAGAATCTCACAATGGCACACTTCCTCTGCCAAATGAGTGCCTGAGTTCAATCATCCAGAAACAGTAGGGTGGCAGCAATTCATGGTAAGGTAGTATCATTGTGTCACTTTTGCAAGAGAATATCATTCCTGACACAATGTATGTTTATGCACCACAAGATCTCTTTCTCCAGCTACTGGGTCATGATACCTCTACCCACTTTATGTTGGCAGACATGTGTAATTCTGCATCTCAGCCATACCTGTCAGCCTCTTAGTGCAAGAAATCTGGACAAAGCCTGACAAAATGGGGGACAAATGCCCAAAAATAGGGGCAGAATTTAAATATTGTTCTTATAAACTTAGAAAATTGCTTAAGTAAAAGCTTTGTGTTAACATACACTTTTTGACTCAGATATTTCAAACTCAAATGTATGTCATTATTTCATGACTTCAGTCCTCAGATCATCCAATTGATTTGCCAGAAAACGACAAATTTTATGAGGAACAGACCAAATATATGAGGCAAAAATCTGGACATTCTGTGAAAATCTGGACAGTTGAGAGGTATTATCTCAGCCCATGATGACAACTTTAAACCACTACACCCTGTATTCTGTGTATTATATTTGGTGACTTCTTATATGCAATGTATCCTGACCATATTCTGTCTGGCATAGCCTGTCTTTAGCAGTGCATTCATCACATTTGATCCGTTTGACAAGGCAGTGTCACTGCATGCTTCTTATGTCTCATAGTTCTGATCTTGACATCACCATTTCATCTGTAATGCCACATATTTCTGTTTATAACCATCTATGTGAAACACTGTAATACTTCAAATACCTAGGTTTCTAGCTCAACCAGCAACTTAAATTCCAACACCATGCTGAATTAACCAAACCCAAGATAACACCCAACATTTCTGGGCCAGAAAAATATCTCGCTTTCTCGCTCAAGGTGGTTAAATTTAACTGACAAAGGGGCACTTCTCGTCCAACCTAAAACAGATTTCCACTTATTGCATCTCATTCCAGTACTAACCTTTCTACTCTACAAACCACAGCCACTAACATCGATAGATTCATCACAGTAGCTCTCAACTCAGAACACTGCTGGAAGGCAGTTACAAAACAGCTCTTAATATCACACTGGATAATGCATCAGCTTGGATCTTTATTGCTCAAACTAATTAATCCTGAATATTTCAACTTCTTTGCCAGCCATTTAAGTACTTGTAACTCCAACTACCACCTCAAATCCCCCACCCCCAAAATAACATCCTTACAACACCAAAAAATAAACTTACTGAAATGACCACATTTTGTCCAGTTCAGGTGTCCAAATCTGGCAATCTCGTTTAGCTTTCCTAAAACAAATTGCTAAACAAAATAAATGTGCATTTAATTGTTCCAGTGCCAGGATACCTACCAATAAATGTCAAGTTAGTCTTAAGAGTTTTGGCAGATGGACCCTATGAACCCTTAACATAAGGTGCCAACAAGCCTAGTTTATGATGTTATCAGACCAAAGTCTTACATAATTTATTTACACTGTTTAGCAGATTAGACCCATCAGGCTAGTCTCTTCTTTTCTTGGGAGAACCAAGGTAGTATTTATACTACCTAGGGATAAAATGGTCTTTGCAGTGGGGAGTTGCTGCTTCTCTTTTTTCGATAAGTGCAGTGAGATCTTTTACATCCATCTTAGCTACTATCACCTCACTCAGATGGAACCTCAGTTTAAAATCTCATCCAAAGGACAGCTTACTCAGGAGTATAGCACCAACTCACCTTATGCTGCACTGCAGTGTCTGTGAATACATGTCCCTGGTGTGGGGACTGAACCCATAGCCTTTTGATCTTCGCATACCAAAGGCAAGGGTGCTGCCTGTTGAGCCACTCACACTGACAGTTTGGCTATATCCCTTAATATAATAATAGACACAATGAAATAAAATAGATGTCTGTTTTTAAATTGGGTTTATATCACATTATTGGACAATGAAAACAGCGAACACTCTTTCATCGATCTGATAATGTCGAAAGGAGAAAAAAGCAAAGTCACGGAACATTGATTTTTTTTCCCAGGGAACAAAATCTGTGGGCCGTCTTCAGGACTTTGCCATTTCCTCCACTGTGGTGTGATCTCAGAGTTGATATATTTAAGTAGGGGGTGTGTGGGGGGCAAAGGCCCCCACTTCTTTTTGTGTTTAAACTTTATTTTTTTTTTTTTGCGGAGCAGCAAATGTTTTCCCTGGGGAAAATTTTGTTGTTCTGTGTGTTCGCTTTTTTGTTATTTTGATATTATCAGTTTGCTCTTTTCATCATACAATAATATGATATAGAAGCTTTAAATTAACTATGTATTTTATGTGCTTACTTTCAGCAGTACTGCAGTAAAAATAGAAAAGGTTAATTTGGTTGTAAATATTGTGACCACACCCTCATGTTACTAGCAGTTTCAATTTAACTTATTTGCTGGCATGAATAGCAACGTAAGTGGACCTCTATGTGACTGGCTGCCTTAGTATGGTACATGGGTTTGTAAAAGTTGAACAGCATTACCATTAAATGCAGTCTGTATGTTTGCTATTTGTGATTTACATGCAAGGCTATTTATCTTTCCTAGAGTGCTGTGTATATGTTAAAGGGTGTGAGTGCAACTTTATAAAATAAAAAACAAAGTTACATTGTGATGTAGTTATGCCCTTTTTGGGGATCTCTAAATGGAAGTTCAATGGTGCTGTCATATTCTTAACTCCAACTCTGGATTCAAATGTCAGATTGTGAAATTTTAGTTGCAACATGAGCAGGTTAGACCAACAGAGTATGTCCTTCTCAAAGCTGACGGGTTGTTGAGAATGGTCTGCACTGCTATACAATGTATCTACTAGAAGACTTGTTAACTGAAACGATTTTGCATGAATGTCAATGATATTTAGATGATATCCATATATGCAGGAAGAATGCTTCCAAGAATGGTAGTCCTGTGTAACCTCCAGGTAAACAGTTTAAAATACAGAGACATTTTGAATGTATATTGTAGGAAAGAAAGGAATCTTTTTTGTTACAACTTTCTTGGTTCCTCCATATGACTTCACAATGCAGTGAAACTAAAATCATGTATTGCACTAAAATATAAAGTTTTCTCTCCAATACTCACACAAGTGAGCATGCTTATATATATGCACACACACGCACATTTTCCAAACTGATACCTGCAAGGCTGAGGAAATTATCTATATAATAAATGATTGCCGAAGAACACTCACAAAGTGCTTCAGCATACTAAACCATTGTACAGCAAAGCCAAGTGCGACCATATGCAGTTAATGACTGAGGCATGCAGCAGCTAATTAAAAGGAGATTTGTTAAACCTTACAGCAATAATGCATAATGTACTGTAACACTACATCTGCCAGTAGTAATCTTTAATCAAGAGGCAACTTTGTCTGAATACTATTATCTACATTTACCAGACAACTCAAAAAATGTATTGTCTTCCCAACTCTCCATCGTACACAACTGAAGAATGTTACAATATGACAACTGTTTTAAATATGATGATTAATATAATAAAAGGAGGAAATGTTAACTTGTTCATTTTTGTTTTCTTTGAAGATATTCATTGCCAGAAGGTTGTGTAGTGAGTATGGGTATGAGTTTGGAAATATTTTTATTATGTGACATACATTCTTACATTAAATAAAGTCTAAAATCTATTCTGAACTTGATTTTTCTATGTAGGGAAGTTGGATTTTGTGAAAAAAGTCTATATATTTGATAGAAACACAATTATCATTTGGCTTATGCCCATTGTTCATTATATTTATCCCATATAACGTGCGTGTGAAAAAACTCAAAAGTGTTACACTATGATTCCTAAAATGGGAATATATGCACAGTAGAATCAAGGCTACGAAAATAAACAATGCCCTTCTCCACAATGCAGTGTCAGATAGATGCCTTGTTTAAACAGGAAACAGAAATGTATGCATTGCACAAGTTAGCCAATCCATATGTTATGGATTATGTCCTTAATACCGATGGCAGATTTGTCTCAAAGTGAAAATGTCAACTTCAGTAAGGTAAAAAATGTTGACCATTAGAAAATATCCCTTCCAGCTTCATTTCATTCAAAAATGGCTTCTTATATATCCTACAGGTGTAACAAAGATGTTATTGCAAAAGTGTAGCTAGGTATACTGAGTGTAGTCAGAAAAGTACATTGTTTTCAGAGTATCACTCAGAAGGTATGAAACAAACAGCACAAAATGTTCACAACTATCTAAACTAGTGTCTGCTATACAGAATTCATGCAAAACATGAATGTGCCTCTAAATGTAGCCTGTTAGATTCATAGGTAGGTTCATAGGTAAGTACTAGGTTATTGGCCCTAGGGCCTATATAAGCCTAGCCAAAAACGTACCCTAGCTTTCGCCACCCAAGAAAATTATTTTCCTGTGCTCCTGTTGAGCAGAGCCACAGAGGTGATCCCTGAGCTGAATTTCCTATCTCCCATTGAATCATCAAGATTTTTCTTGAAGATGGCTAATGAGGAGCTTTGTTTGATATAGATAGGTAGTTTGTTCCAGAGTATGGGAATTTTCTGGGACAGGAATCTATCCCTCCAGCATGTTCTGTTTATTGTTGTGACAAGGTTTAGGTCCCTAGAGCATGTAGCTTGAAGGGATTGGGATTTCTTTAAGTGGAGCTTGTCCAGTAGCTCTGGGTTTGCCATAGCTTTGTATTTTAGGCAGAGATCACCTCTGAATAGGCGATATGCAATGGAGTAAAGCTGGAGTTTTTTGAGATGGTCTGCGTAGGGCATCTGTTTGAGACCAGTAATCCTCTTTGTGAGGTAATTCTGTGGCCTTTCCATTTGCTGTAGATGTCTTGTGTACATACCAAAAGGGGCACTGTATTCTCTAATGGGTCTAATGAGTGACGAGTAGAGGGGAAAAATGACCTTTTTTTTTTCCTGGATGAGAAAACTTTTGTGATGAGGTATGCCATGTAGAAGGATTTCCTGACTACTGTGGTGATGTGATTATCAAAGGAGAGACTACTGTCCACCTGTGCCCCAATGTTTCTTATCAAACTTTCAGTGTTAAGTAGACTACCACCTATGAGGAAGTTCATGGGTACAGAGTTTTTACCAAAAGGGATGACAATGCACTTTTTGGCATTGAGCTTGAGGCCATAGCTTTGACACTAGGCATCTGTCTCAGTGAGGCCCACATCATTAGGAGTTTCGATTATGGCTCCTAGTTTGCAGTCATGTATGAACTTCATTAGCCAAAGACCTTCTGTGTTAGGGTGTAATTCAGAGAAATAGATACTAAACAGGAGAGGACCCAGGACTGAACCCTGTGGCACTCCACTTGTCACTGGTCTGAAGTCGGATTTGGAGTCTGCTACATTCACAGTGTGGGTTCTGTCAGTGAGCCAGTTGGCAACCCATCTTGTGACATAGGGATTAATGCCTAGTTTAGTGAGTTTATCTATAATTCCATACTGGGGGATGGTGTCGAATGCCTTGGCGAGATCTAGATAGGCCGTGTGAACCACCTTACCCTCATCTATGGCTTTGGTGACTTCTTCAAAGAAGTCTATCAAGTTTAGGATACATGATCTGCCTTTTACAAACCCGAACTGGGTGGGGTCCAAAGTTTGGAGACTACCAATGTCATTGATATAAGTTCCATGATGACACGTTCCATAGCCTTGCAGACCAGGCTCGTCAGGCTAATGGGGCGGTAGTTCCCGGGGTCCGTGGTGTCTCCACCTTTGTGGAGTGGGATGACTGTCACTGTGTGCCATTCAGTGAGCACAAGGCCTGAGGTGAGATAGATAGATAGATAGATAGATAGATAGATAGATAGATAGATAGATAGATACCTAGATAGATATACTGCATTCATTTATTTAAACAGTGACAAAATTATGACTGATTAAATGAATGAACAGACTGATGAATATCAATTCTCAAACAATGCCAGTTGTGTATTTTTAAGTCCAGGACAGCTGCCTCTTTGACCCCCACTCTAGCTAAGGTTCATTGTTCCCTTCTCAAGTGCACAGATGCAACAGTTTGAGGAATGACTACATTTTTGCATGAGTAGAGGGTGGTGGAGAAACATCATGAAGTAAGAGCACAAAATACAGATATCTGGTTACACACCTGCTGTTATGCATACCAATTAATAACGTTTCATTATATTATACAAAAAGCTTCCACCTTCACTTAGCATAATGAAAAATAGCACATGCCTCAACGTGCAATTAAGAAAAATGGTTAAATACATAACTTTACTTTCTAAGTGACCCAAAGAAAATAACTGCAAATGAAGTTTGTAACCAAACTATAAAACAAGCATTTGTACTGCTAAATATTCACTTACACTATTAGAAGATAATTCCAGCAAGAAATTTGACATTACATTTCAGGGTACAAAATCATTTAACCTGTGTGAGATCTATTGCTTTAAAGAGAGGCACTCATGAAATGTGTATATTTCACTTGTTTAATAAAACTGTTAAAAATTGGCATTTTAATATGATCCTTGCCACTAAATAATAATGGCAGGCTTACAACTTCATAAGATTTGAATAACTGTTGATCTAAAGTTGGATTCATAAAAAAGTTGTTTCACTGAGCTATGCAGTTGTAATGCTGATTTACATATACAGTGAGTCAAAGACTGATCTGCAGTTTATGAAGATCTTATGTTTTGCAAAAGTATTTGATTCACACTTACAAAGGGAATACATCATGGTATTAACATGTGTGATTTAGGAATGCTCACTCTCCGAGCTATCAAAACCACTCCAGTGCCACATTTATTAAAAGTATGCTACAATGCACACAATGGCAGCATTTTGGGATTCTTGATCCATACTGCTTTGTACAAAATGTGTATCACACAACCCGAAAATGACATTGGAAAAAAAAAAAACAACAGCTTTCTAAAGACACTCCACCAATGGAGGCATGCCATATCTTATCCTAACAGTGATCTGATTTCCCACAATAGCCTTTCAGTGACTGGAAATCCCACAAAACCCTCACCTGTAAGTTACTGAAGATCTATTGCAGCAGGCAGGGTCCTCAAAGTCTAATTCTGTTAAATATTTCATCAATAATTGGAGCTCCCAAAATACTCTTACAGAGTACAGTGACAATCTTCTGCTAAAGACCCTCCCAAAAAAGGAATTTGGAGACCCTCATGAAAAGAAACCAATAACCCAAAAAAAAAACAAACACGAGAATAAACCACATACACCATAGTACTGCAATCCAAAATAAATGCAGATTAAAATACACAAAAAATGTATTAAGAAGTTAAGACCTTTCATCTTAAACTCATAAGGACTTCATCAGAACTCAAAGTATCCCAGAAAGTATTTCATTAAATAAGCCCACCATACACCATTTACATCTCAGCCAATTAAACAATTGCAAGCCCCAGTATTCAAAGACCATAACAGAACCCTGAAAAAAATAAAGGAAAAAAAAACATATGAACAAAAATGAAGACACTGTTAAAAAAGGCAGTTATAGCAGTAATTAAATAAGTCCATTCATGCCAAACCAATGTTTAATGTTAAAATAATTGAAATTCACAATTTAGCTGATCTAAGTTTAAGGACATTACTGTTAGAAATAACATAATTGAAACCAGGATATGTGCTAGTGTCTAATCTAAATTGCCATAGCAACTCTCTCTACTCACGTCTTAACTACTAAATAAGGTGGAATAAATGCCTAAACCAAAAAATGAATAGAAGAAGCACAAAGCCCTCTAGAAGTCAACCACAATCCTTAAAATGACAACCTTTAATGAGCAAATGTAGTAGAACACATAAAACAACAAATACACACTAATGCTTTAATGTGTCACTGTGTGTTCATCTTATCAAAACTTCATCATATGCTAGCCTACCATTCCCCACAATCCTTTTTATAGAAAAAAAAAAAAAAAAAACAATTATTCAATTAAAACATTTAGTACAAATAAACATGTAACCCTAGATTCAACTTCTTGAACAAATTATATCCTACCAAAGAGCTTCAATAATACTGCATACGTATAAACAATGAAAGAACATTTTTTAAAAATATAAAAAAAAAAAATAAAATCATAAACAAGATATTTTAAGAAAATGCTTTGTTTTTGCTATATAGAAAGCATAACATAAGTCGGAGCAGGCCAAATAAACAAAACCTCGAGTATTACAATCATAGTGCCCATAAATGTTAAATTCATAATGAACAGATTTTAATTGAATATTTGATCCTTCATAACTATATCTGCAATACATGCAAGCTCCACATTTGGTCATTCCCCCAAACTCTAATATTTCTTTTAAATTATTTTGACATTTATAGATAAACCTAGGTTAATCCCCTAAGCACTTTCTATAGTCTTTATCATACTTAACACTCAAATTATTAAGCTAAATTAATTTAATTTCATCACTTCCGTTACCATATTTAATACTCACGGTTAGCACAAAATTTTCTGATCTCTCTCTTAATACATATTCAGTAATATTAGTACACTATGGGGTGTTCTCAGAATGACTGATACCCAATAAAGGAAAGAAAATGCATTCCTCTCTCTTCTTAACCACCTCATTTTTAACTTGTTCATGTATTTCCCAAGGATACCCTCATTCCAAGAACAAATCAATCAGATTATCTACTTCCCTAATGAAATAAAACTCATCAGATATTAATCTGGATGCTTGTACCATTTGTCTTTTGACTGATCCTCATTTTTGAAACATAGGATGGTTACTGATGAAATGCAGAAAACTATTTGAAAATGTATACTTTCTATACAATTTGGAACAAAAAGTACAGCTGTGTACACTTACCATAAATGTAGGTGTTCGAGTGTATTCACTGTTGCAGTCATCACATTTGGGTTATCCCTGCCAGAGTAGCCTTTGGCCGGCCTTAATACCAGAGATTTAGTATTTCTGCATCGGTTGCTGACGCTTGAGGACTGACGTCAGATTGTCAGTAGTATAAAGTAAGGCAGCCAACGCCATTATATCAGTGTTTCCTGCCATAACCTGTCAAGAGCCCAAAAAGTAGGAGGCCAGGTTCTGGAGGAAGAACACTACCAGTGGAAATAAATTCCAATATGTCCCTTGTAAGGGAAGGAGAATAACAATAAAGAATGGTAATAAAAGGAGAAAGAGAAAAAAGGGGGATGGAGGGAGGGAAACCAGGACTGCGACAGTGAATACACTCAAACATCTACATATATGGTAAGTGTACACAACTGTACTATGTTCTTCGTGCTTCACTGTAGCAGTCATCACATTTGGATTGATTTCCAAAGCTGAGGAAATGGGTGGAGGCAGTGAAGGAAACTAGGGGCTGGCTAGGATGCCCTGCAAGACTGCAGAGGCAAAACCTGCCCTGGAGCTATAAGAATGGCCATTGGTTTTTCCTCCCTTATTTTGAGGAGTACCCTGGGGATGTGAGGAAGGGGAAGAAAGCCATAGACTGAAAGACTGACCCAGCGGAAGGACAGGGCATCCACTTTCCAAGCCATGCAGTGATGCTTCCTGGTGCACAATTTGCTGAGCTGATGGTTGGTGTGGGAGGCAAATATGTCAATGTCCGGGGTTCCCCATTACTGAGTTATTAGGGTGAAGGTACTTCTGTTGAGCTGTAACTCATGTGGGTCCAGAAGGTTTCTGCTTAGTTGGTCTGCCAGGGAGTTGAGAGAGCCTGGCAGGAATTCTGCTAACAGTTGCAGTTGCATGAAAGAGGCTGTGAGCCAAAGGGTCATGGCCAGCCTGCATAAAGGGTAGGAGTGAGTCCCTCCCTGCTTTTTGATGTACCACATCACAGTGGTGTTGTCTGTTTTGATCAGGAGAATCCTGGAGAGAGAAGGGTTTTGAAAGCTATCAAGGCGTGCTGCACAGCCATCATCTCTTTTTGACTGATGTAAATTGGAGTTGCTATGGGCTCCATTGGCCTTGTATGCACCTGCTGTCCAGGTGTGCACCCCAAGCATAGTCAGATGCATCTGTGTGAGGGTCTGGGCAGTGTGGAGTGGGGATAAGGGCAGTCCCTTGTTGTGGAAGCATGCTGTTGCCCACCAAAGAAATTCCTTTCCGAGGCAAGGAATTATTGGTAGAAGAGTTTCCAGGTCTTGAGAGTGTTGACACCAAAGGCTCTTTAGGTACCATTGAAGTTTCCTCATATGCAGTCTGGCATTTGGAATTAGTAGTATGCAAGATGCCATGAACCCCAGAGTTTGCAGGATCTTACTTGCAGATAGGTGGGGCCTGGTGGTCAGTTGAGTGAAGTAGGCTGTCAGGAAAATTTGTTTTTCCTGGTATAAGGTATGCCATCTGGGATGCTGTGTCCAGACTTGCTCCCAGAAGATTATATTTTGGGTGGACACCTGTCTGGATTTCTTTTCATTGATTGTGTACCCTAGGGAGGTTAGTAGAGTCTTTAGAAAACTCAGGTGCTTGAGCAGCCTTTCCTGGCTGTCTGCCTGAATAAGACAGTTATCTAAGTATGGATAAATTTGAATATTTCTTTGTCTGCAAAAGGCAATGGCCGGAGCCAGACATTTTGTGAAGAGCAGAGAACTGAACGTGTTGAGATCCTGCCCTGAAGCAGAGATATTTCCTGCATGATTCCCTGATAGGAATGTGGAGGTAGGTCTCTTTTAGATCTAGGGTGGCTAGCCAAGCATCCTTGGACAGCATGGGTAGTAGCTGCTGGAGGGTGAGCATTTTGAATTTTGGGATCACCAGGAGGGTGTTTAGAATGGATAGATTAAGGATGGGGTGCCAGGTGCCCTCTTTTCTGGGGATCAAAAAAAGCCTTGAGTAGAAGCCTTGGCCTATCTGTTCTGCAGGCATGTGTTCTACTGCCCTCATACAGAGCAGGGAATTGATTTGCTTTTGAGCCTCTGCCCACTGATTTGGTGATAGATCTGGGAACCCTTTTGAGGTTGGAAAGGTGTGGAAGGAGAATTTGTAACCCTGAGACACAATGTTCAGAACCCATTGGTCCTAGGTAATAGTGGCCTAGGTGCTTGAGTGAAAAGAGAGTTTTCCTCCTGGGGTAAGTGAAGGTGGGCAGAGGGGAGGTCGGGAGGAGGTGAGTCACTGAGAGTTCTTACCATAAGGAGGTGGCTTAGAACTCTCTGGTTTTGAAGGGGAGGTAGTCCACTGCTTAGATCTTTGCATTCCCTGGGGCTGCTGTCTAGGGGGTCTGCTTCCACAGGGCCTAGGCTGGATCTGTTTACTCGGAGCAGGAAAGGACCAGTGCTTGGAGGGGCAATGCCTGCTGAACCTGGGGGGCTGGACCTGTAAGAAATCTTTAACTGTTTGCATAGATTTTGTTTTTTCTTCCATCTTTTTTAAAACCTCTTCTGCCTTAGTGCCAAATAAGTTATGCAAGGGGGCATCCAACAATTTAGATTTGACATGGTCTGGCAGGGGTTGTTCCTTAAGCCATGCATGTCTTCTAATGACAGATACAGTGACCGCTGCCTTGCAAGAAGCTTCTAGGGTGTCAAAACCACAGTGTAAAGTGTGTTTAGTTACTTGACTTGCAGAATGCATTAAGTCTTGTAAATCTTTAGATTCTACGCAAGCAGGAAAGGAAAAAATTTTTTGCTTAAGGAGTTCCAAAGTATGTTGCTGATATTTCAGCATATGGAACTGACAATTTAGTGCCCTAAAAGCAAGAGTAGCTGAGGTGTATACTTTTTTACCCCATCTGTCCAATGCTCGGGAATCTCTGTCTGAGGGGGTGGGATTCTTAGCAGAGGTTGCTTTAATCCCTTTTGGCCCTTGAGAAATGACCTCATGGTCAGCTGCTGGATTTTTAAAAAGATATTTGTGTGAGTCAGGGACTCTATAGTACCAGTCTGGAGGTAGGGCATCAGGAGTCAAGCTGAATTCAAGGAAAACATCATCCACAACATCCAGGACTGGGGGGATGGCCAAGGGTCTGTGTTGCAGAAGTTCTAGGAATTCCCTGAGTCTCTTTTTGGACTGAGGATAGTTCTGACTCTCCCATTGAAAATGCTCCCTTAAAGTATGCAGGGTTTCCCCAAAGGAAAAATCCTCTGGGGGTATGGCTGAAGGAATGGAGTTCTCTGCATCAGAATCCTCATAAGTGGAGAGGGGTTGCATGTCTTCATAGTCAGATGCATCAGATTCATCTGACTCTTGCTCAGACAAAACTACAGGGGACAAATCTCTTTTCCTTTTTGAGGGCGTAACGTGGCTTCCCCTGATCAGTATGATAAGATCTTCTGCCATTTTAAGCATTTGAGAGTGAGGCAAGGTAGCAGGCGCCTGAGAGAGGGTTGTCAGTTTCTTGGGTGTGGTTCAAACCCTGGGCCTAAGAAACTTGGTTCTTTTTGAAAGAACGGTAGTTGTGAAAGAAGATGTCAGTTTGTGTCGACATTCGGTAGCGCAAAGGACTTCCACAGAAGCTGGTGCCTGCTCAGCAGTTCCAGACTCAGCCAAGGTTGAGACGACCACAGAATCCTTAATCAAAGTAGAATTTTGTGGCAAAAGGGTCTCGGTAGTGGCCTGCAAATCACCTGAAGCGGTCATCAGGGGCTGCAAAAGCACCTCACTGAGTACCAGAGGACTGATGACTAGCTTAACAGAAGTGTTTTCGGTAGGTTTGGACCTGTGCGGTCTGTCTCTGTCTTTATCTTTACATTTTTATGGAAGATCTGCTGCCGGATAGCTTACCAAAGCCATATCGGAATTCGAGGACTGTAAACAAAAATATCTGGCTACAAAAAGGGCCCGATGATGGATCATTCTGGCATTGAACAAAGCACAGAAGCAACATTGGGGGATGTCGTGGTATGAGCCTAAACAAGTGATAAAGTAAGAGTGGAAGTCTCGGTGTGGTATTTGCTTTCCACAGGTGAGACAATTATTAACTTTTTCTGATATCGGTTAGTGCAAGAAAAAAGGATCCCCAACTGGGTACTTAGCTTAAGAAGACTTCAGCTTCAATTCAGAAATGAAAACTCATGTAACGGATGACCATGGTCATAACAAATACACATTCAACATAGGCATAATCAGACATTGAAGTTAATTAACAAGTTTAACCCCACTGGTAGTAAAGTCCTATAGTTCCTATAGTTCAAAATGAATCTACTCCAACTTTAAAAGTTTTTGATGAAAAATTCCCCCAATAGACATATAAGGTTTGGCAAGCACACTAAAAACAAACTGTCATCTTTACCATCATGCAAATTGTGATCATGATCTGCTATAGGTCTATCAAGATGTTTATTATGAATGTCACCCAAATGCTCTAAAATACGGACCTTAAACATACTTTCTCTGATTATGCCTATGTTGAATGTGCATTTGTTATGACCATGGTGGATCTTTTAAGGGCTAATCTTTTTTAATTGTGACTAATTAGCCAATTTAGTAAATTATATAAATAGGGTGTGTTAGTGTTTGTAAGTTATTCCTTGAAGGCTTTGTAGCCGAGATACCAGAACGCTATTAAAACACACTTGCAGTTTGCTGGTTCATTGTGGGGTTTTTTTGTGCGTTTTTTTATATTGCTTTCAGTATGTGTTTGGATGGAGCTGCTGCCTCTTTGGAATTTATACAGACTGAAATGAGTCTGGGTGGTTTTATGTTGGCCAGTTTAATGAGAGAGAGAGGGAGGAATAAAATGGCTAAATTTGATCCATGGTCATCGATTTCTCCTGTTGTGGATGACAAGAGATTTGAGGAACTGAGGAAATTAATGACAAGAGAGGTAATGCTTTTTTATGATATAGGCCTTCTGGAGAAATGTTAGCTTGTCTGTAACTCCTAGAGGCTTAAGGGATGACAAATTGCTGGCCTATGAGTTTGTGGAGGAAGAAATGGACTTATTTGAAGAATGGAAGGATATTGCTCTAAAATGTACATTAGGCTGGCTGAGAGTTTTAATTAAGTGTAACATCTGTGGGGTTCCTATTAGAACAACGAAAATGCATTTTGTCGAATGCATTTTCGTCGACACAAAGAGCGAACAGGCAAAACAGCGAAGTGACTGTTCAGCAAATTCTTTCCCTGGGAAAGAAGTTGCTTGACCGCTTTGTTGTTTTGCTGTGTTCTGCACTGTAGTGTATTCCCTTGTCCGGTATAGCTCCCAAGTGTAAAAGTGCAAGAGTTACTGACCTTAGGGTTAGGGTGAGGGTTAAGGTAAGTGCATATGTATGAAAGTGTTTACTCTTTTGTTTTTTGCATTAGATGTACAGTTGAGTTAAGTGGATATGTGTTTTAAGCTGTTTACTTTTGTTTTTGGGGGGTAGGGTTAAGGTAAGTGTGTATGTGTTTGGAACTGTTTATGTAAATGTGCAACAGTTACTGACCTTAGGGTTAGGGTGTGGGTTAAGGTAAGTGCATATGTTTTAAAATGTTTACTTTTTTTTTCCATTAGATGTATGGTTGGGTTACGTGCATGTGTTTTCAGCTGTTTACTGTTTTTTTTTTGGGGGGGTACAATTAGGGTTAAGGTACGTGTGTATGTGTTTGGAAGTGTTTACTGTTTTTTTTTTTTTTTTTGTTGGTTGGAACAGCGATTTCTTTCCCTAGGAAAGAAATCTCTGTTCTGAGGTGTCGACATTTTCAGCTTTCACTGAAAAAGGGTCGATGAAACATTGTTCGCTGTTTTAAGCATTCAATGTTTCAATATAGACCCACATCTGTGCACATCTTAAAGTGCAGCAGCAGACTGCCTCATTACAGGAGACATTGTTAAATGATACCTCTCCCAGTGTATTTTCTACTAGGATGAATGATATTAAAAATGAACTGTGCACCATGGAAAATTAGGTGGTTGAGCTGAAAAAATTAAACCAAGATCTGAATGATTATAAGTGAAGTTTGGCACAGATTAATTTGTCACGGGACTGTTTAATATGGGATGGGGGGTATTGGGTGGTAGCTGCGTTAGGTTATTTGGGTGGGTGAAAGGGTTAGGAAAGGGTTAAGGGAGTTGGGATTTGAAGGGAAGTGAGGTAGTGTTAGGGGTGTGGCTTTAAGGGTTTTTGAAAGGAATTCCAGAGTGAATAAGCACATTTTGGTGTGGTCTTGTTCTTGAGGCAGGATCACGTCCCAGATGACCTGAGGTTGTGAGTAAGGTAGGCAGTGAGGTGAGTACAGCTTTGTTGGGTTTTTAAGGATTCCCTTTTTTTTCTCTCTCTCTCTCCCCCCTTATAAAGGATGTATAAGAAGGTAAAATGTAGTGTTAGGTCTATTTCTGGTGTGAGGCTTGTATAAAGGATATATAAGAAGGTTAAATGTAGTGCTAGGTCTGTTTCTGGTATGGGGCTTGTTTTCCAGTTAATTGAGGCCATGGTGGCATCGGCTTTTGGGGGCAAGGGGTACTTTAAGTGGCTTGTTAGGTTATTAGGAAGGTTTTTGTGTATTTATTAGCTTTCCCTGGTGGGCTAGTGTTGGGTCATCCTTGGGAAGAGTTTTGGTCTAAGTATTAACTTTCCCTGGTGAGCTAGTGTGGTTTATTCTTTAATTAGTAACTTTGTTGATGTAATATTATGTTCCCTGGTGGTCTAGTGCTGCATCATTAAGTTTCTTGCTATTGTTTAGCTTTCCCTGGTGGTCTAGTGCTGCGCCATTAAGTTTGTGTTGCTATTTAACTTTCCCTGGTGGTCTACTGCTGCGCGGCCCATAGAAGACGTTTTGTGGTAATTTGCAGGCTGGTTTCCGACCAATAACGGCTGGATGCACATGCACAATGGCACCGGTTCTGCGTTCTATAGATATTAAATAAAAAAAAACATAAAAATAAATAAATGAAAGAGAGAGAAATAAGTAAGGGGATGGCTGCTTATCAATTTGCTTTTCAAGCAGTTAACCCCCTAGCCTTTCATCCCTGGGGTCTAGTGTTGGTGTGCAGTGGTAAGTAACATGGCTGTGTTGATTCCGTGGTAGTCTAGTGTGTTTGTGCGGTGTTTGAGTGGGGATGGAGTAAGAGGGTTGTATGGATGTTTTGTTTGTTCCCTGGTGGTCTAGTGCTGGCGTATGGTGCTTGTGTGGGATGTCTATTTGGTCATTTGTTTCCTGGTGGTCTAGCAGTTTTGTTGTGTGGAATGGCTGTTTGATTTCTTCCCTGGTGATCTCGTGTCTGGTGCTTGTATGGGATGGCTGTTTGGTTGGTTTGCTTCCCTGGTGGTCTAGCGGTTTGTTGTGTGGGATGGCTGTTTGATTTTCTCCCTGGTGAACTAGTGTGGTTTCGTGGTGGTGTGTTGTGATGGTGGAGTCTGGTTCTGGTTTCTTGTATGGTTTCTTGGTGGACTAGTGCTGAGGGGGCAGAGCAGAGATGCTCAGCTTTCCCGGGCTTGTCGAGCTGTGTGGATTTCCGTGCATGCACAGTAGTGCGGGCAATCCTTGATTGCCATTTTTCTGTATATATTGGTTAATATAAAAAAAAAAAAAGAAGAAGAGAGAGAATGTAGACAATTCAGCTTGCTGCTGATTCTTGCTAAGACAGGAGAGGTAGATGTGGTGGTTTAGATAGGATTAACATTAAGACAAAGGCATGGTGATGAGGCAAGGTTTTTTTTTTTCATTCTGGGATTTCAGGGGGACCTAGGGCGATGGTGACTACAGTGTGTATGACTGTAGTGCGACTGGATTTGTGGCAGAATAGGTAGTTATTGAGATTAACTTTATTGTGCCAAATATTTATTGTCATTAACTTCTTTGTTTCTTTCTGCATGATTATGGCGGAGGCTGTAAGACAGAGATGGGCCAGTATTGTAGCACAGGCTAAAAATTTGTTCAATGCCATTCCTGCTGAGGTACCAACAACTAGCACGCAGGGTGTGACCACACGTAATAAGCGGCAGTTGACTACAACCCGGACATCCAGGTCGAAGAAAGCTAAGCAGGCAGCATTGGCAGAGAAGGCTACAGAGGTGATGATTCCCCCTATATCAGCAGTAGGTAATAATTCTTCAAGCTTGGGGGAGATGAGGAGACTGGAGCAGGTGTGTGGGGTGAGGAAGGGGGCAGTGAGGGGGGGTCCAGGGGGTCCATAGGGGGATACTGGGTAGCAGTTTGGAGGCTTTAGCTGAGTGTGGAGGGGTTTTTGAGGATACCCTGTCCCTGTTAGATCAGGAGTTGGGGATGGATGTTCATGAGGTAGGATCTGATTTTGGTTTATAGCTGGGGGATTGGTTGACATCATAGGCCCTGCAACAGGAAGGGGCTCCCACTTAATTGATCCTGCACATATCTCTGTTAGTAAAGGAGAAGATTTGGAAAGGGTAGTTCATCGATATTTTTGAATTGATTGATGCAGATGGGATTCAGCGGTTGATGGAAGTGAGGAAGGCTAATGGGAAGGACCTCTTGGCTGCATTGGCTGTGACAGGTCACAAAAGGGTAGGGAGGTTTCCGTCTAAGACATAGGATAATTGGGTCCTAGGTTTCATTTATTATACGGCAGTGTGTTTGGAAAGGGACACTTAACTGGCTCTTCCTCTTTTGGCTTATTTTTTAGCTATTAGGGAAGCACAGAGATTGAAGCCCAGTTATGCATGGTTATAGTATGACTAAAAATTTCACAAGCATAAAACAGTAGATAAGTCTAAGCGCTGGGAGGTCAGACATCTGGACATTTGGCTGTCCACCATGATGGATACCAGTGGAGGGAGTAGCAGATTATCTCAGCCATCTGAGAGAGGTGCAAGGATATGTTGGGCTTTTAATGCCAGTAGGTGTTCCTGGGTGGGTTGTAGATTTGCTCATATTTGCTCGAAGTGTATGGGGGTGCATGCATTTACACAATGTGGAGGGGTCAGGGTCAGGCACTGCATTTTAGGGGTGTAAGAGGTTGGAATAGTTCTCGTTCAGCATTGCTAGGCAGGTGTGGTCAGGCTAATTTTTGGGGCCAAAGGGGGGGGTCCTTTTGGGGAGGTAGAGAGGGAGTTTTAGGGAACCATTCACCTATTAAGGTGAATGTGTTGAAGGACTTATTGATGCATTATCCACTGCTGGTGGTATAGGCGGAGATGATAAAAGGTTTTTCCAAAAGGTTTTCAATTAAGTCTGCATTAGTGGGGGGGGTGAGGGGGGGGGATTTGAGGTCTGCCAAGGGCAGGGAGGTGATTTTGCAAGAGTTGATTGACAAAGAGTGTCAGGCTGGGAGGGTGTTAGGCCCTTTTTGTTACTCTCCTTTCACTAACTTTAAGGTGTCACCATTAGGTTTGGTTCCAAAGAAAAAGCAGGGTGAATTTTGCTTAATTCATCATTTATCATATCCTGCGGGTGAGTCAGTGAATGATTTCATTACCAGTGAAGAGGCTAGAGTAACGTATTCATCTTTGGATTATGCAGTTCGGATCATTAGGAGTTTTGAGGACCCTTAGTTAGTTAAAGTAGATATTGAGTCAGCTTTTCATTTGCTACCTGTGAGGGAGGAGGATTGGCCGTTATTAGGCCTGGTGGTAGGGGACAACTTTTATTTTGACACTGCCATGCCTAAGGGATGTGCGCTGGCATGTGCTACTTTCGAGAAATTTAGCTCAGTGTTGCACTGGATATGACAGCAGAGGGTGGAGGATCAGCAAGCCGTAAACTATTTAGATGATTTTTAGCAGGTAGCTATGCAAGAGTTTGTGGGGATGTGTGAGGCCTTGGGGGTGCCTTTAGCTAAGCATAAATTGGAGGGCCCAGTGAGGGCCTTGGAATTTTTGGGTTGATGATAAATGCAGAGCAGGGTTTGTTTTGTCTGGCTCCAGATAAGATGGTTAGGCTGTGAGACGTTATCTAGCCATGTTAAAGATCATTTGGGTGAAGTCTAGGCTTAAGGTTTGGGTGAAGGATGTTATGGAATTTTTGGGTTTGTTGAACTTTGCATGCTGGGAAGTGCATCCTGGGCAGACGTTTTGTCGGTCTGTGGCACTTTTTTTGAAAGGATGTAAGAGTAAGCACCACAGAGTATGGGTCAGTAAGTTGGCATGAGAGGATTTAGATTTGTGGATGGAATTTTTACAACAGTTTAATGAGATTTCATTTTGACAGTTGAATTGGGTTACACAACTAGAACTGCAGTTGTTTACTGATGCAGCTGCAGGGTGGGGAATGGGTGCTTCCTTTGCAGGTCAATGATTTGCTGTTCCATGGCTGGAGCATTAGTCAGAAGAGCTGAAATGGGATGTTGCCTTTTTGGAGTTGATGCCAATCTGGGCAGCTTCAGTGGTATAGCAGGATTGTTTGAAGGAGCAGAGGGTGATATTCCATTCAGATAATTCTGCAGTGGTGAGAGTGCTACAGATAAAAACAGCTAAAGCACCCCGCTTGTTATTTATTCTTAGGAAATTGGTGTTGCATAGCTTGCTGATTAACTTCTTTTACAGGGTTGCATGTACCGGAGGTTTCAAATTAGATAGCTAATAATTTGTCTCATTTTCAGTTCCACAGGTTCTGTCAGGTGGCTCCAGAAGCAGCTTTGCATCCATCAGTTGTCCCACCCAACATTCGGCAAATTGGGCAATAGTGATTGGCAGGTTGGTGCAACAATCATGGGCGGCATCCACGAGACGAGCCTACGGTAGGGCATTGCTTGAATTTGACAAATATCTGTGTCAGTTATCTGATTAGGACTGCGTATGGTCTGAGAATTTACTAATATGTTATCTAGCCATGTTGAAGGAGCAGGGAAGGGCAGTGCAAACGGTGAGGGTGGCCTTAGCAGCCATTGCTGCGTATACTCAGTTGGTTGGATTAGAGGATTTCACTAGGTCATGGGTGGTGAGTACAGTGTTAAAAGGATGGGCTAGAGTTGAATGGAGCAGCACAAATAGGAGATGGCCGGTTACGAAAAGTGTTTTAAGAATGTTGTTAAAGGGTTTGGTTAAAGTGTGTGGCTGTTTGGATGAGTGTGTGTTGTGGTGTACAGTTAGTGTTTGGATGTATTGCGGTGCATTTTGTGTGTCGGACTTATTGGGTTCATTAGTATGGGAGGATGCATTGATATTACTTAGAGCGGTGCATATTAGATTGCATTCTTCGAAAACAGATCAGGAGGGGCTTGAGCCACCCATTGTTTTGGAGGAGGTGGGGGTAGCTTGGAGATGTCCAGTAGTTTGGGGAAGAAAGTTGTGTGGGGTATGGAAGGGTAGAATTCAAGGTTGTTTTTTTCAGCAGTCAGTGGTAAAGCATCGACAGGCGAGCAATTGAATGTGGTTATGAGAAGGGCACTTTGTAGTGTGGGTTTGCAAGGGGATAATTTTTCTTCACATTCCTTTCAGATGGGTAGGGCATCAGATTTGGCTAAGGAAGGTAGGTCAGTGGAAGTAATCAAACGGGTGGGTCGGTGGACATCCAATGCCTTTTTGAATTATATTAAATAGTTTGAAGAAGCTTTGTTTTTAAAAACATTTTTTTTCTTTCTCTCTTCTCTTACATTGGAGACGGATCATCATTTTGGGCCATTTCTTCATATTCTGGGCTGCTAGGCATGCGGAGGTTAGACCCAATGGCATAAATCTGAGTTTGGATCATTCTGGCTTAAAAATCATTTCGCATTGTGTTAGAGAGCTAAGGTGGAGTCATATATTGCAAAAATTGAATGGGTTGCAGGTTAACTGGGGGTTGCCTCAGGTGTTAGTAATTCATTCAGGTGGCAATGATTTAGGCAGAGTACCAAAGAGGCAGTTGGTTTGTCAAGTTCGTGAGGACATTTTAGCATTGTGTTGGATGTATCCGGGGATGGTTGTTATCTGGTCAGAGATTATTCCTCGGTTGGTATGGAAAGGGGCATGGAATTTTGCTACCATGGAGAAGTCTCGCAGGTATGTCAATTTTAAGTTGGCAAAATATTTGGGAGAAATTGTGGTACATACAGTCTGGTGTGTAGAGTTTGGCAGTAAGGATCCAGTGTATTATAGACCGGATGGTGTTCACCTCAATGATTTTGGTTTGGATTTAATTAACCTTAAATTGGGTTTGATGGTGGAGGATCTTATGTAGAAAGGTATTGTTTGAGGGGTAACAGCCCTTTAAGAGCTGGCGGGTGGAGAAGATGGTCAGGCCTGATGCTCTTCTGTTCCCAATCTACAGGATGGTGGGTGAAAATTGGTAGTTGTGAGGAATTAAGGTGAGTGGGGAAGCTGCCTTTGTTGTTTATCCAAGGTGAGCGGGTATGCTGCCTTGTCTTTGGCTATTGTATATATGGGTGAGCAGGGAAGCTGCCTGCATGTTGATTTGATTGATGTTTGATAACAGTTTTGTTGTTTCCTTAGCTAACTGGATTCAAGGGATGAGCTGGAATGCTGCCCCTATGTTTGTCTTTTATGTTTAATAAAGTTATGTTATTAAGCAATTTATCACAATAAAGGTCGTCAAACGTCTGTGGGTGTTTGTGTATTTATTAGGACCGTAACAAAAATGGTTTAATCTTTTCATGGCTGTGTAAGAGCAGGAGTGGTCATTCCTAGATAAGAGGGGTGAATGGGAGAGCACGCAGCATGCGTGATTCTTTTCTTTCTTCAGTGGATACTGTGGCCAGCAAGAGCAGCATTTCCTTTGATGATGAGGAACCAGCTGAACAGGTGGAGAGACGAAAAGAGGGCGAACCACAACAACAACCTGTGTTCCAACAGAAGAAATGTGTCACTAGGAACATAGGGTGTAATCATCGCAACTGACTCTCAGACTGATTTTTGGACTGATACTGGGTCTTCTTTCACTATTAGTGGATTATGTGGACTGGGACTTGGTAATTTTTTCTTCTCTTTATCCACTTCTAATGATTTTTTTATTGTTAACTTGAGTGACTTGAGCCTAACTTCTGATATGTTAAAGGTATTATGTAGGGGAAGTAAATTTGTCCCCTTGAAATATCCTTCTTATCCTGATATACTGTTTGAAGTAAAACGTTTTTGTTGAAAACTTCATTTGTGGACATTTTTTGGTTCAGTGAAGGAACAGACAGAATTACCTGAATCAGGGAACACATCTGATTTGGTGATTCCCTGTTGAATCTGTCTATTTATCATTATCAGTGTGATTCTACTGCTCAGTTTTCTCTTTCAGATGTTAATAGTGATGATGATGGAGAAGTTAGTGGCTTTTGTACTGGGTATGGGAGCTTGTCTGTGTGTTCTTTACCAAACTATAGTACTTTATTACCCCCCAAGAAGTATGGCATTTACATCACATTATCGAAAGATGAAAAAAGCGAAAGTTATTTCATCGAACCTAAAATACCTAAACCACATAATATCGAACATTAAGAACAGAGAATTTTTTCCTTGGGAAAAAATTTGCTATTCCGAAACACATACACACAACACAAGCACACCTAAAAAACATCAATACACACACATACACTTATAATCCTACAACTAACCCTACACTAAACTATACAGACACTACTATCTATCCACTTACCTTAACCCAAACCCTAACCCTAAGGTCCATCACTATCGCACACTCACCTATCCCACGCCCTAACCCTAACTCACTTAACCCGCCCCTAAACTTAACTCACTTAACATGCCCCTAACCCTAACTCACCTAACCTGCATCCTAATCCTAACAACCACACAATCGCACACTTACCTGAACCCGACCCGTAAATTTCAAAGCCACAGAACCGGCCAACCGAATTCTTTCCCTAGGAAAGAATTCAATGTTCTGCAGCTTCGCTATTTTTAGCATTTGCACAAAATTGGTCAATATTAGAACATTCGAAATTTTAAAACTTTGATGTTCTGATATAGACCCGAAGTATGCTATTTTGTCGACTTTTGAAGCAGTGTGGTGTAAAAAATGTGAAATTGAGTTTTTTAAGTTTGTTAAAATGAATAAGAAGTTCAGTTTGAACAAACAGGAATGGTCTGCACAGAAATTCTTAAGGGAAGAAAAAACTGGTTATGTGTTTATGCAAGTTGATAAAGCTGGAAACTGGGTTATTATGTCAGAAGCACAATATTATAAGATGGTTTATGGTTTGCTATCTGATAAGAGTGATTATGTTAAATTAACCCAGAACCCCGTCGAACAGTTTAATAAACTGCTGTTGGAAATTTTAGAGAGGGGGGAATGTTTGGTTTTCTTGACTTCTAGGGATGTTAAAGAATTATACATCCCCCCAAGGATCCAGCTTGTTATGCCCTGCCAAAAATACATAAACATTTGACCGAACCCCCAGGTAGGCCCATTGTATTCTGTTGCAATTCCTTTCTTAATGTGGGGATATTTTTGGATAGCTATTTGAAAAGATATTTACCTAAGATCCCTTCACATATAAAGAATATGAATGAATTTAGTGATTTAGTTAGGAACCTTCATTGGGCGAAGAATTTCTATTGGGCCATTGTTGATGTAAAATCTTTGTATACCAATATTAAAGCAAGGTGGGGTTTGGAAGCAATTAGCAAAATGTTGGGAGAGGGGCCATGCACTTCTTTTTTGTTGAGTTTTCTTGAATTTCTCGTCACATAATTATTTTACTTTTGGGAATTATTTATTTTTTTTGCAGAAACAATGTATAGCTATGGGTATAAATTTTGCCTCAGCTTATCCCATTATTTTTGTGTCTTTTTTTGAGAATGTTTATGTGTATAAGTTGGATTTTTTTATGAAATCTGTGATGGTATGTCAATGTTATATAGACAATTTAATTTTTGTCTGTCGAGATGATGAAGGGAAGTTTGTTGAGTTTGTCAGGTCACACAATGATAACCCTTTTGGTTTAAATTTTACTGGTGTCATCAATCAGCATGTTATCCAGTTTTTGGATATTGAGTCATATGTGGATAAGGACTTTAAAGTGCAATACAGACCATCCAGGAAAACTACCGCAGGCAATAATTTTTACATGCCAGTAGCGTTTGCCCTCAACATTTGTTAGATTCTCTCCCTTTTGGCGAATTTAAGAGGATTTTTGATCATACTTCTGATCATGATTTACTTGATGAAGAATTTCTATTAGGGAAAGAACGGCTCCAAGATAGGGGTTATCCTTTAACTACCATTAAGAAGGCTAGAAAAAAAGTTATGGGGGAAGATGGTGGTCACAGGAATTTGAATAGTTTTGAATATCATGGGGCTGTTAAGGATGAGGAAGTTATTTCAGGGCAGAGTAGTTTTTGTGACTAAATACTCCCCTTTTTTATTTACCTTGAAAAATGTGGTTCATAGCCTGTGGCCTATTGTATGCTTTGATGAAGAACTTGGTCATTTATTTCCCAATTAGATCACATTCTCATTTCATAGGTTTGGTAATTTAAAAGAACTATTAAAATGGAAAAAGAAGAAGTCTTCAAATTCCCACTTGGGGATGTTTAAATGTGGTAAATGTAAGGTTTGTTCAAGAGTGAGGGACATTTCTGGCTCTTATATTAATGGAAGAAATTTTGTGATTAATGACAGGTTTGATTGTAGGTCCTGTGGGGTGGTCTATATTTTAGGTTTTGGTTGCTCCCCATGTAAATGATATATTGGACAGACCAAACATATGATTAAGGTCCATATTTTAGAATATTTGGGTGACATTCATAATAAACATCTTGATAGTCCTATAGCAGATCATTTTCACAATTTGCATTATGGTAAAGATGACAGTTTGTTTTTTAGTCTGCTTGCCAAACCTTATATGTCTAATGGGGAAAATTTTCATCAAAAACTTTTAAAGTTGGAGAGTAGATTAATTCTGAACTATAAGACTTTACTACCAGTGGGCTAAACTTGAAAATGAATTTCAATGTCTGATTATGCCCTATGTTGAATGTGTATTTGTTATGACCATGGTGGATCTTTTAAGGGCTAGTCTTTTTAATTGTGACTGATTAGTCAAGCAAGTAAATTATGTAAATAGGGTGCGTTACTGTTTGTAAATTATACCTTGAAGGCTTTGTAGCCAAGGTACCAGAACGCTATTAAAACACACTCGCAGTTTGCTGGTTTGTTGTGTTTTTTTCCCTGTAAAACATTCCTACTTTTCTTTTTCCTATTCTTTCCATAATGCCCATTTAGACATCAGTCTTCAGCTTGTTCTACTTCGTTTAACAACTCCTTCATGAGGATTTATTCTATTTTCTTCAGGCACGTCTGTAGTCTGTCTGTGCACCACCACCCTGTTCTGATCTAATTCTAACCTTGTGTCCATCTTTAGGTTTTCTTACCTGTACACTGTATCCTTCATATTATCAATGACCTTATCAAATGTATTCTTCCCAGGTTTTGCCAACAGACCAGTTTTGATTTCTGTGTCCTCATTATCCTATTCTCTTCTGGCCCAAGGGACCACCAAACACTTTGGCCATTTCCTTTCAGGCTTATATTTAACCTTGACGTTTCATATCTTTTTCTTACTGACCATTCTAGACTTTCCTTCCTAGCTCCTTTGATGACAGACGAGGCAAACGTCCTTACCCAAGAAGTTGATATTCTGAATTCTAAGCCGCTGATATATGTTGAAAGCTTTCCTGCACCTCTCAAAATTTGACAGCCTCTACTCTACTCTACCTCTCATTTGTAGTTTTTTATCTTAGTCTACCCCTTTAACCTTTGAAATTAATTTACCATATATCGTTGGTACTTCCTTGAAAAAATTTCCCTCAGTGTTTAGCAGGTGCTTTGGTACACATTTTTGTTACCCACTGTGTCAATACTGACTTCTCTCCATTCCAGTTAGTTAGCCATGTCTGTATTTCTCTTTTAACTTTTTGATACTTTACTTGCTTTGTCTTTGCTACTGTTTCCCAGAAATTGAATCATGAATAGATTTAGGGTCTCCTTTATTCCCTGTTGTCCATCATTCTCCTGTATCCAAATCAAGCAGTTGTTTCCCATATTGTGTTCAAACCCTACATCTTGCTTGATCACCAAAGTGCACTGGGCAATCACTTCAACTATTGCTTTCACGGCCTCTGGAAGCAGGATATATTCAAATAGTAAAACCTTGGTTGCTCTTTTTCCTTTCCAGTCCTAGTATGTATACAGCATTTATGTAAAACAGGAGGAAGAGAGACACAAATTACTGTACTTGCAAGCACAGAAAACATTTAATTAATTGATTCTGAAAGGTGGAAGGTGAAATGTTCTTCAGAATGATGTCAAAATCATTTTTATTGAAAAAAATGAGTGAGCATCTACTGGTTACACGTGTTAAAGCCAGTAGCACAGCCTCAGTGGCTCCTGACAACATTCTAGGATGCATTCTGAACACTATAAAATGTGACTTATCAGGACACTTGGAGTCACTATTTAACTATAGTCTTAAAACAGGCTTTGTGCCACAAGACTGGAGGACAGTGACAGTCATCCCCCTTCATAACAGAGGACCATCAACAGATCCTGGAAACTAATGACCCTTTAGTCCGACTAGTCTTATTTGTGGAGTCATTGAAAGAATTACCATGGAAACTATCAACAAGGACATATAAGACCTCCAGATACTGGGTCCATCCCAAAATAGCTTAGTCAAAAGAAGATCATGCTTACTGAAACTGGTGGAATTCTTTGAGAAGGCCACCAAGACAATGCGTGAGGGGAAAGCAGTGTATACTGCCTTCCTAGATCTGGCTAAAGAATTTGATACACTACCCCACTTAGGAATTGTGATCAAACTTATAGAACTATACAACTCCTTTATTGCATGATGGAAAGATAGATAGTTCACAGATAGGAAACAAGAGGTTAGTTAGGACTGGTGAGTTCATTTCCACAAAGAGGCCAATCACCAGTGAAGTCCCTTGAGACTCTTTGCTGGGCCCACTCCTCTTCAGAATGTACTTCTTGTAGGTCAAAGCTAATGTCAAAGGCTTCTGGATGATCATGTTCATAGATGATTGAAAACTAGGAGCATTCATTGAATGCCCCCAGCAGGAGAACACACTTCAGGAAGGTCTTACACAGACAAAAGCCATGGCTTATATCTCAATGTCAAGAAACGCATTATAGTAGATTTTTGGAAGTCAGCCTCTCCAGATAACTATGTCATCAAAGACACTCCTACAAGTTGATTAACTAGTCAGTCAGGCATCTCGTGTCTACAGTCATCTAGTCTTCAACCAACATGTGCCCAAGGTAGTAAGAGAATCTTTTTGTGTTGCTCAACTTATAAGTAAGGGCATAGCATCGAGTACAAAAAGGTTATTGTATCCCCAGTACTTAATGCTCTTCAAACCCATCATAGAGCATAATGCTTCCTTCATATGTACCTGAACAGATACATGCAGGAACTGGAATATCCACAAAGGTTCTTTATAAAAAGAATACAGGAAGTAAACACAATGTCCTACTTTGATTACCATAATGCCCTGTCTCTTTATATATATCATGCATACTACTGAGAGGTGATTTTTGCCTGGCATACACGGCATCCCTGTATTCTGTTTTCATGAACCTTTTACACATCTGAAATGCAATCAGCATCAGAGTTACTTGATCAAAAACCTACATTTTTCTTGCTGTACAAACAGGACATTTTGGAGAGGCAACAGTGAGTCTCAGAGAATTCACATTTTCTGGAACAAGCTTCCCATCAATGTATTGCAGAGTTTTTCCCAAACCCTATTTAAATAAAGCTTGTATCAATGGAGGGGTAACAGAAATTTGGGTTCCTATTGATTTGTCAACAACTTAGGTTGTCAAATGCTTAATCATAGACACCTAAACGCTGAATTCACATGGCCATTATCGGGGGTTTGTCCTTTCCCCAATGTAGAGTGATCTCGGAGTTGGTATATTTAGTTAGGGGCGGTGTGAGGGGCGAAGTCCCCCGCTATGATTGGGTGTATTTATTTTGTTTATGGACGTCCACCCAAATTCTTTCTCGAGGAAAGAATTTGATGATGTGGCCATTCGCTATTTTAAGCGTTCGATGCTTAGGTGTCGATTTAGCATTCAACAACCTAAGCTGTTGATGTTATGATATAGATGCAGAAATTCACCACTAGTCTGGCACCTATGCTTCTAATGATCACCAGATCTATATAGGGGTAATCACTCCTATATAGATTCAATTTTTGTGTCACATTTGGGTTGCACAGCTAGGGCTGTAGTGGTTTTTAGTCTACTATGCACCTATGATCCTATAAAACTATAAAAAAGTTTATTAGTTACAATGTTAAGGTTCTGTGTTTTACTGCCTTACTAAATGGCATAAAAAGCCAATTAGACATTCTGGAAGACTATTATTTTTTGGTGCAGTGGTTTCTTAGAAAAAATACCACCATATTGTTTAAAAATGTTAATGGATTTTGGTGATCTTCAGATTAATTTGCTAATCTACCCTGGATTCTACTTACAGAAGTTTGACTTATAAATTCCCAGTGTACTGGTTATGCTACTAACCTTTCAATGTCTCTATAATTCATCATCATTAATAATTCTTACTGATCCTCTCAACTTTCAGTAACTCCTCCTCTTTAGATACACAAGAGGGAGGTCCTATCTATTTCATCATTATTCTCCAGCGATCCTGATTTTCCAGTTTACTGATAAGAAAAAAAAATGAAAATTCCAAAATTGGGCTGAGTTATTAGAAAAACTCAGTTTTCAATATTGTTAGTTTATTTTACAAAGGGTTGTATACTTTTTTGCATTTATACAAATACAACAAAATGCTTGAACTTTATGTTTAATAAAAATATAAGTAAAAATGATTTTTAATATAGAATGCTTTTTATTCAGTTGCTCTAAAAAGTAAAAAAAGACATAAGGAAGAAGAGTGAAAACTTTGCAAAAGATATATGGACAAGCTGATTTCAGAAAAGCATTTGAGGTTCTTTTTTCTTACTCTGGTAATGAGGTACCAGAAGAAGTAAAAGGAATCGCCAAAAACAACCTTAAATGCTTTGTTGTAATCAGCTTGCTTGTGTTTCTTTTGCAAAGTTTTCACTCTTCTTCCTTATTTTTTTTTACTTTTTAGAGTGACTGAATAAAAAGCATGTTTTATTAAAAAAACAATTTTACTTATATTTTTATATTTTACTTTTTAGTTTTTTATTAAAATATAACACTAATTCTGTATTTATCTAGATTTATGCATTTTGTTACTTGCCATACGTACACAGGTGTACTACAACATTGTAAGCCAGATTTGCTTGTTTTTCTTTCTCCAGTGCTGTTCACTCTTTTCAGGTGATTTGTGGAGAGGTCTGCTCATGTGACCCTATACGGAGGTGTCAGCATAGGAATCATCACTAGTGGGAACTAGGGAATGAGACTGTTAGGTGGAAATGGCTTCTTTTTAAATACTTTAAAGCCAGGCATATACATACTTAAACTTGTAATGTCACTGAAATGAAGAGAATATGGGTGCCAAACAGTCATGGATATGATTCCTTATGTATGTTGCATACATGAACTGTAAAACAAATATTTGCAGACCTTGTCCTCCATGGTCAGATGTCATATTTCAAAAAGATATAGTTGTGGTTTATGTATATAAATAATAATAATAATAATATAAGAAAAACAAATAGATGACTGAGGGAGTGTATAAGAGATCACATGTATTGCCCCAGAAAGGAACATAAGTATAGTGAAATAGCTAATCACATGCTAGAGCAGGGGATAGAGCACCAGTTTAGGTTTAATGTCCTAGAAATAGTGAGAGATGATGCTAGGAAGGGAAATTTGACAAAAAAAAGAAACCGAGGAGAGAGAGCTTAAGTGGATCATTAATCTTAAAGCACACTCAGGGAAAGGGATGAAGGAACATATTGTCACTACACCCACACTAAGAATAGGAAGTTACCTAAATGAAATAAAAATGTAGCATAATAGAGTTTTATTAAGATAAGATATAGGTTTTATAATGCAGGAATGTTGTAAATTAAGTAATTGTATTTGAATGTATTTGCATTTGTGTTTTATCTTGTTTTAAGTAGTTACTTGCTTGATGACACTGTAGTGTTGGAACAACTGTGATTGGTTGGTTGATGATTCCTGGGGAGGGCTAGTGTATTTAAAATGGTCATGAGATGTTAGGTGAGATGGTCTGATGAAGCAAATTGTAAATTTGTGAAAGCCCTTACCTGGTCTGCAATAAACTATATTTTACTAAGAGGCTGTGCTACAGCCTGAGTTATTGATGTTAAGACCTCCCGTGCACTGCTTGGAGTATTTTATGGATATATAAATAATAACTTAACTTAATTTTCTAAACATCTAAACATTCCCTCCTTCCAGCATCAAGTTAAAAGAATAGACGAGTACCTCAAATAACATGCCTCATTCAAACTTTCAACTTCCTGTCACTCTATAGCCCTCCATCATTTGCACTCACACCACTCTAGTAGACCACATTTATTCTGCCCCCAACTTATCATACTAATCTTCCTTCTTGTATCTTATACTAACACCTTGGAGATTCTCCTGTTTGTAGTCTTGTACCCTTATCATCTGATTCCATTTTTATTCTAAGGCTGTGATTTGTTTATATTACTTTTACTCCTTATTAGCCTCTTCACCCATTCTACAATAAATGCTTTTGCAAATATCACTATCCCTGCCCCTTTCCAACTTTTTGCACTCCTTCTTGATATGAGTTTTTGCTCCATACTGGACAGTGTTTGTTCAAACAAGGCAGAGGAACAAACGTGACAGATACCATAGTGTTGGGGATTGTATGTGTGTGTGGAGAAAATGATGCATAGAGATGCAAATGTGTGTCTGTGTGCATGGGTGTGGAGGAAATGATGTAGGGAGATGAGTGTGTGCGTGTGTGTGTGTGTGTGTGTGTGTGTGTGTGTGTGTGTGTGTGTGTGTGTGTGTGTGCGCGCACACATCCCACTCTGTCCCTCTGTGGTTCTGTCATATCTTTGTGGCATGTCCCTAGCCAACGAAAAGCTCAGCATTTATTCTGCTGTCTCTCGAGAATGTGGTAGAATTACAGAGGGACAGAACCACAAAGGCAATTTCAATAAAAAGCATATTCTATGTAATTTTGTCTTTGATAATAACTTATCAGGACTGTTTCTGTTGTGCCTAGGAAATATATACACAAATATGTTTATTGTTAAATTTCCTTAAACTGCGTACTTGTTTTCTGTAGAGGATGTTATGCAAATCACCCCCACATTACTCGCACTAAGATCTGTATGTAGTTTAGTCACATAGGTATACAAGACAAAGCAACATAGTAGAACACCTCTGACTGTAATGATGACTGAATATTAAAATAATTTACAAAAGGTAAAGAACAATGATCAAAATAAACTGTGGATGAAATGCAGACCCCAGCATATAAGGCAGGGTAGTTATCCAATGTAACATTACAATTTGTTAAGTAGGCTCTGACATCCAGTCAGTGTAAAACCAGTGCAAAGACTGCTAAGTTTAGCCAATAAGAGTACATGGCCTCCCCAGCAGGTGTATTATTTTATCATTTAGTGGATGTCTGGTTGTTTAGTCCAAAGTAGAAGAGATTTTGGTGGGTGTTTTCATTTGAAGATGTCGTATAAAGAAACAGTTCTTGGTGATTTATACCAAGTTGTGCTGTTAGTTTAGTACTGGTTTGCAAAGTATTTGTTTACAGTTATGAGCCTTATTTCTTACTAATGGTGTTTATTTCTAAAGCTTGTCATTTTTTTGTATGAGACTCTATTCTTCTCATTTTGTAAGATATTAGAAACTTTTGTTTGTGTCTTTCGACTTTTCCCGGTTAGGGGTCGCCACAGCGGAACTCCGGTCCGCTAATGATTGGCAGTTGATTTTTATGTACCGGCTTGCCAGGCCTGATGCACAACCTTCAACGGAGGTACTCCCATTCATGCATGTCTCCATTCTTACAAAGAATATCTGCTCTTATTACATACTAGTTAATAACAAAGTGAAATGAATATGTAGCAATAATCCTATTATGTTAAGGATAAGCTTGATATTCGACTATATCTTATCTGTTCCAGTTAAGAGTAAACGATGGGAATGTTTTGTCCTGGATATACAGTTCTGCTGACTTTTTTATAACATGTTTCTATAGTACCTTGTCAGGAGTAACCTAAATAAAAATATTTTGTAATTCTGCTGCTTTTAGTTTTTTTTCTATTTATGTGCTACAGAATGGTAGGATGACATTTATTCGGGGACTTTGAAGCTGAGCTGTATGGGCCCATCACAGATGCTATGTATTAATAATATACTTGTTTTATTATTCTAATAGTAATAGTCATATTTATATAAAATAAGTACAGTGCATGCCTGCTTAAATTGATATGATTGGCCACAATTTTCATTGCCTGATTAGCGATACTGTAAATGTGAGTATGGGTTATATAGACATGTTTAAGAATGCGCCCCCCCCCCCCATTTTTAGTCTGAGTTAGTGAACTTGGACTACAGTTATATATAATGCAAGCAGTAGGTATGGGGGGGTGAGACAGTCAGGCTTTGTCTTCAAAAAAAAAATGCTTTGTTTTACAGCATGCTTCAGAATTTGCTGCAACTTTTTTTAAGGTGGCCTTTAAATTGCTATACTGTTTATTGATCTGGAAGAGTTGATGAACAGGCAGCACACCTCATTTTGCAGTTCAAAACATAACTTTCAACATCCCTTATTGTGTGTGTGTGTGTGTGTGTGTGTGTGTGTGTGTGTGTGTGTGTGTGTGTGTGTGTGTGTAGGAAATGATGTAGGGAGATGGAATAACGTGTATGTATGCATCCCACTCTGTTCCTCTGTGGTACTGTCATGTCTTTGTGGGTGTATCCCTTGCCAGCGAGAAGCTCAGAGTTTTTTCTGCTGTCTCACAAGAGACTGACAGAACTACAGAGGTGCAGAGCCACAAAGGCAATTTCAGTAAAAAGCATTCTAAAAAAACTCATGGGAATATTATTCCATCTCATGAAGAAAGGGATTATATTTTTTATTTCAATAATCATGAATTGCTATTCCTGTTCAGTTTAAGGAATGTCAACCTCAGTATTTCTCATCTGATTTCATCGTTGAAATTCATGCCACTCTCTGAAGTTCCTTTGTCACTAAAATAACTGTCAGTTAAGAAATGTTCACCTTGCTACTTTTGTTCTACACATCCTGTCATAAAGAGCTGCTCATTGTACTGAGTGATGGTTGTTCTAATGAATTAAGTGGCGTAAAACATGAAAACACAGTATCTCTACTTACAGCATTATGTCAGATATCTATTATGCAGAATTATGTGTTTCCTCAGTAAGAATGCTCTCTGTTGAGTATATTGCTTCTCCATGAAAAACAACTTGCTTTTGCACTGCAAAGCAGAAAGACACAGTTCATCTACCTGTTTCATCCTTTCTCTTATTAATAAAGAGTTACTTTGGCTACAGTTAATTTGTTCTCAGAGACTGATGACTCTTTCTGCAAAACTCTAATTTGTCCACAAAGTAGTTTTTGGCAGTCTAGTCATCACTATAAGCGATGGTAACTTTTGAACAGATCTTACTGAAGGATTTAATTTCAGAACCATAAGCAATTTACACAGTGCGTCTGACTAAGATCTGCTTACTGTTGTCTTACTCTATCTCAGCTTTCTTCCTCGGCAGACTGACAGAATCAAGACATGAACCCCCTATAAAGGGATACTTACAATACCACACACCACTGATAATACAAGAGCAATCTCTCTTCCTGAAACTGGACATTACAATTGTCCTGCAAACCATGTACTATAACAGGCACATCTTTAAATTATGACAGTTTAATCCTAGCTGTATTATGAGCCATCATGTCTGTAGTCCAGTACCTTGAGATGTCAATATTAACTTTTTAAATGTTGGTTTAAATTCACCTTGAATGAGCAATTCCTGTGCCAAGTCTTGATCAACATGTGGTTACTCCAATAATTCTTTCTTTCCACTATAAGTGTAGGTTTTCCGTTCTTGTTTTCATTTATTTTGCATTCTTTCTTTTGCTATTTTATACTTTCTGTTGCTACATGAATTTTGTCCATGTCTAGTTTAATTTCCATACATGCATCTTCAAATGCTAATTCATCAACATGCAATATAATCTGATGTTTCACAAATGCTTAAGAATGCAACTTATTTTTCAAGTAATCCCTATCTCCAAATGTTTGCTTTGGAGTTTCTTTGTTACTTAATTGCTCACTGATGGAATTGCATATTTTAATTAAAACCATGTTCTGTAGTTTAATTTCATGTTACTGTTAAGAGGATGCTTTTGGATGAGTCATTCCTGGCAACACATTATCGATTAAGACCTTACGTGCTCTTCTAGAGGTAGCAGCTCAGTACAGTTGCTCTTCTTCATGTAGTTGATGTAACTACTGCTTTCTCTGCAGTGTCTTTTGCCAGTGCTGCATTGTGTCATTACACCACTATGTCCACTGTTGGTGTAATGCAAATTCCATGTACACTAATAAGTTGTTAAATGTGAAATCTATGCCATGCATTCCCAATGAGCTTGCACAAGTTAACTCTGTCACTGAATAGCACACTGAAGTCCATATGTGCATCATCATATTGCTATAATATAAACTATGCTGTGCCGGCCAAAAACATCAGGTAATGGGGGCATTTAAAAGGCCAAGCCCAGCTATGTTTAATATTTTTTCTTTGTCTTAAATATACAGCTCTATTTATGTCATTTTAAATAGATACACTTGTTTCATGTAAAAGCATATTGAGTTGTATAATTTTATAATTTTTACTATACAGAGAAATACACAGAGCAGTATTCATAAATATATTATGCAGGCCTGGTATATGGTAAAAGCCACATAACAATGCCATATACAACAAATACACAGTAACAACAATATAATGGTTGTAATCAATTCCAGAATGCATATGGTACAAATGAAGTAGGCATGCAAATGTAAAGAAGCAGGTGTGTATGCAATTCACAAAGATCAAAACGCCTCCGTTTTTGAGCCTGCACCAATGAAACATATAATAGGTGAGTTATTGTGGACTAGCCATTCTAATCTGCAAAAATATATACCCAATCAGTAAACAAAACTGATACTTTAATCAGCCAATCATGGCTTACAGCAACTACAGGTAAGTAAGGAATTCCAAGGCATGCCAGATGTAAACCACCCTAGGTCCATTTATGGCAAAGCATTAGCATATTACTGTATACACAAGCACCTCATTGCAACCACACTCAGTTCACACTGATCTCAATGGAGTTCAGGATCTCATGCAAATGATTCACACCACATAGCTAGATATTTCAGTATGAATAGGATACATACTCAAGAAGTTCCACATAAATGAGAGATAGTGGCACAGCAACATTTGTGAGATAGGCTTATCCTTTTGGCTGCCAGCTCATTGTTCACTGCTAGCTATTACTTACTGTGTAAGAGCTCACAGAGGTATCTACCACTTTGTATACAGAATGTTTGTAAAAAATGTTAATATTATCCTTGACTTATTGTCTTTCATGTACTTATATTTTTATTGTATGAGCTTGTAGAACTCATTTATAATGTCATAGTTATTAAACTGATAGGATTTGCACGTTATTCTACCGTATTTACAGCTGCAGCAAGCAGAATCTACATTTCAGGTGGACTTCAATGCCAAGGGAAATTCCACTGATCCGACGTATTTTGTATTTGGCCTTTAAGTGTATAAGGTATTTTAGGGCACCCTATTCAAGTGACATAAGAACAGCTACAATCTGCAAAAAGATGTATCCATGGAGTCCTTTGCATATGTCAGGTAGAAATCAGCACTGGTAAAAATATTGTACAAGTTCATACTTTTTCCCATAGTGCATGAATCATAAAAACTAAAAACTATTATGTCTTCATTTCTGCAATGTGATCCATGACTGGGAATTGCTTAACTAACATAACCATGTAATTCATATAGTACACAGACCACTTGTCTGTAAAGGCACACTATGTGCATATATGGAGACTAGCCAGTTCGACACAGCACAGGGGGCAAGACTGTAATGACAAAAATAAAATGAGGTTATGCTTTGAGCAATAAAACAAGTAGGGGAACAAAACAATAACTGTTGGTGTCTTAATCCCTCTAATTTTTGTTGTAAGATGTTTTCATCTTGCTAATGATTTTTGTTCCTGCTGATCAATAAGTATTTTTTTTCTAATTTCTCCTTTCTATATACTAGTAGAATTTGAAATTTATCTAACTGGACCTTCATTTAGAATGGGTAACAATCTAGTTTGACCAACTGGCTATCAAAACATAAATAAAAATAAATAAAAACAATACAATATGAGCTTTCCGCTTTCAGAATAGGTTGCAGGGCTGAAACAATGGTGAGAAGTGGTACAGAAGATTTGGCCAAGAAACCATTGCAATAGAGACACAATGAATGGTTACAGATATAGGGTATGAGAATGGGAGACTGGAGCAGGGAAGCCAAGACATTTGAATGGGTAGTAGTGTAAAGGGTAGTACAAAGGTTGGCATAATACTGCTGCTGTCTTATAATAATACATACTGCACTAAAAAGTCAACAGCACAAGTGAAGTTGTATCTGTATAGAAACAAACATATAAGCCTGTGGGGATTTCATACAGATCAGTACTACAGATTACTAGAAGGAAAAATGTACATGAACATAGGGGAGTACAGGAAGAAAACGAAACTTAAGATCAATGTCTATAGCATTTTAATTATAAATAACATTCAAAATTTGTAAGCAGTACAAATTAATCATTTCAGATTGAGATAAAACAAAAGATAGCTGTTATAGAAGCATCCATAGAATCGTAAAATAAATATGATCTGCTATGAATAATCACAGCATGTTCAAACAACAAACAATTATTCAATCCCAAAAACATCTAAAATCTTCAAAGCTGCCATTCAACACAACAGCATTAACAAGGTGAGAGCATACAAAGACTGTGTGTTTTTTCCTAGGAGGGCAAGCCCAACTGCACCCACCAACATGGGTGGTCGAGCCTATGCATGCATGTGTGCACACACACACACACACACACACACACACACACACAGACACACACACACACACACACACACACACACACACACACACACACACGCGCGCGCACACACAGACTCACATACATACATGCAGATAAATAAATATACACACGTGTGTGTGTGTATAAATATATATATATATATATATATATATATATATATATATATATATAAATAGCTAGATAGACAGATGGGTAGGTTGGTAGAGCTCCATGATTGCAACAAACTCTAAGATGAGGGAGAAAATTATAAAAATGCATCACTGACTTTCTCATTTTTTTATGACATAAATAACCATTAGAAAATGCTAGTGACCATCCAGTCAGTATGGTGTAAGTGTTCATCAACTGGCCACACAGAAACAGTACGTTTCTCAAATTAATGGCAACAGACAAGTACAGGGTAAGCAAAAAGTAGTCAGTCCCAGCATGATAACTAATGCAAGAAAAAGCAGTATATAATTACAGATGCATTCTTTTTGATATTGTATGGTTGTTCATTACTATAATTGGTTGCTTATAGGACAACTGGTTGTGAGGTGACTTGTATAATCTTATTCATTCCTGTTTATCTGCTCATTTACTATTTTCATTCTTTCTGTTTATGCTAATTGCTTATAAATGTTATTCTGTCTCTGTCTATAATATTTGCCCTAACACTATGTAGGTTCTTTTTACATATTCTCTCTGTACATGATCAAGTGCATATGGATGCTATATGCAATTATACAATAAGGTGAAGTTTATATTTCAAAATATGCATGATGACTGGACAATCCAATCAGTGTGCACATTGTAAAATGAAGAGATCCCAAAAGAGACAAGTCTGGCCCCGGAAGTCTTCTTGAGTGGCCGGACCTTCTATTTACAAATGCAGGCTTAAATCTGAAACATTTAATGTACACATAAATAATGCAAACAATATCACAGTCTGAAAAGTTGACAGTTATGCTTAGCAGCAGTATAACAATTATGATTAGCAACAGTATAACAGTTATGCTTTGTAACAGTATTATCAATCACACAGCCACTAATAACATCTGTCAGCTCTACAGACCTTTGCATTACATACTTGCAAAAAAATATATATAGATTTTGCTCAACAAACATGATACCATTACAGGATAGTGTCCCTTCTTGAAACAGAGGCACACAGAAAACAACATGCACTACAAAACTAAAAGAAAAAAGTAAAAACTCCCTCACAAAAATAAAATGGACAGTCTGCAGAAGTCTGAACAAGTGAAACTAATGCTTATTAGCAGTACGATCAGTTGTACTGCCGATAAGCATTTCTTTCAACTATCAAAACATTTTCAAAATGTATATCTCTATATGCATATTTTTACCTACCCTTCCCAAAAATTCAAACTTCACATAAATAATAGACAATCAATAATGCCATGTATTAGATGTTTATACTTCATGTATTAGGGGAAGAGGGAAAAGAACCCAAATGCTAAAATGTTGTACTAAAAACTTTTTCCCAACCATTTTATATTAAAACTGAACTACATAATAACATTTCTAAACATGCCATTGTTTTACCTTTTTTTTCCCAGTTCTTCAAAAACTATGCTAACACTAATCCAACATGTCAAAACATAAAAAAAGGACAAAGCAGAAAAAAATATCTTTCTTGTGCCTTTCTCTACCAGGAAACATAGCACAATACCAAAAAGTTGCATATAATAATATCAAATTAATGAATACACCTGCAATTAAAGTGGTAAAAGCTAAAACCTCAAGAACAAATGTTAAAATGGAAAGTACCATTCCGCTGTACTCCACCACTCTAACTGTACACTATAGGAAACAACCTTTAAAAAATTGTAATAAATTAAAAGACTTTTACTTAATAATACAAATTAACTGTTAAACAATTGCAACAAACTACAAGCTGCAGTTATTTTACACCAAAATAATATAAACTCCTTAACATTAATAGTAATACACAAAAACAAAAACAAATTATGGACATAACAGAGTGCACCCTGCTGGAAACTGCAGAACAAAGGACTAGCCTGCTAACAGATAATTATCACACAAAACTGGCACCACTTGTAAACTGTAAAAAAAAAAAAAAGAAAATGAAAAAAAAAAAACTGAAGTGCACGTTCATGTTATAAATGACAGTGAAACAGATGAAATATTTAAAAGTTTAGGACAAGTGGACAACTAACCTTCAAGCAGCAATATGGCATTTCAGCAACAAAGATAACAGGACATCCAACACCATAAATAGTCATACAGAAACAAGCATTTTATCTATATACCAGTGTACCTCACAAGGAAATGGAAACTCAAAACAGAAAAAAAAAAAAAACAACCAAAATACAACGAAGCCAAGAAAAGATGCTACCAAATAATATCACAAGAACTAAAAATCCTAGAAGCAGAAAAAAACAGGTACATACAAGAAAGCAAACAAGGTAAGCCTTAAAAAATTTTGAAAACTGGCAAAAAGAGAAACAATACAACATAGACTTACAAGCTATTATACCCAATAACTTAAACCTAGTATAAATAGATTTTCCCCCTGTAAGAAACACACGTGTGAAAGAATATGTTCTAATCACCTTTGTAGCAATATGATGACTAAACAGGTATTTAAATAATCCCCCATTAAACAGAATATCATTTTAATGACAGATACACATAGGTTCATAGATGGTTACTGGGCTATTGACCCAAAGGTCTTTATAAACCTAGCGGTATGCACCCAATGAAATAATAGAGAAACCCAATATAAAGGATCTTGCCTAAACTTAAGATCTTAGTTAGCAATGTGTGTCCATATCTAGAAGGGTCATAGATGAAATCCTCGGCAGGAATTTACAGTTTCCCATCCAGTCATCCAGGCTACGCTTAAACAGGGCCATAGAGGGGCTTTGTTTGATGTGAATTGGTAGCCTATTCCAGAGGAGTGGCAACCTTTGAGAAACATCTCTCTCTCTACAGCAGGTCCTATTTGTGTTACCGGCCAGGTTAAGGTCCCTGGAGCGGGTGACCCTTGTTCCAATTGACTTGCAGATGTGCATAATTTTCATTAGGCTTGGACCTGAGATTGCTCTGTCAGCCTGAGTACAGTGGTAGTAACTTCAGTCTGTCAAAGTGTGATGTGTTGGAGACCCTGAATTTTCTCAGGTAGAAATCTCTGAGGTCTCTCAAGTTACTGCAGGTGCCTGGTAAGGTACATAACAAAGGGAGCATTATATTCAATTACTAACCTAATGAGGTTTGAGTACAGGGATGTTATGTCCTTTTTTGCTCTTGAGGCAATGGCTTTGCTAATGAGATGTGCAATGTAGAATGCCCTCCTTACCACAGTAGCCATGTGGTGGTCAAAGTTTAGGCTACAATCAACTTGCGTTTCCAAGTCTGTCACTACTAAGTTGTTACTTAGGGTATTATTATTTATATGATAATCTGCATGGGTATTGTTTGTAATGAAGGTGATGATAATGCATTTTTTTAACACTGAGTTTGAGTCCATGGCTTTGGCACCAATCATTGGTTTGTGTAAATTCCTCTTCACATATATTGAAATAATTTGGGGATTCAATTATTGCACCTAATTTGCAGTCAGCAGACTTAGACAGCCATAGAACCTCTGTTTTAGCCTGAACTTCTGAGAAGTATATTCCAAACAATAGGGGCCAAGCACTGACCCATGCAGAACCCCATTGGTGACAGGTCTTCTGGTTGAGAAAAGTTCCGAACTTTGACTGAATGTGATCTCTGGGATTGTGTTGAAGGCCTTGGCAAGTCAAGGTAGGCTGTATGCACAGATTTGCTTTTGTCTATAACTCTGGTGATGTTTTTGAAGAAATCCACAAGTTTTAACAGGCATGACCTGCCTTTGACAAACTGTGTCAGATCAAGGGTTTGGAGATCACCTATATCCTTATTTCTAAGGTCCAATATGATTTGTTTCATGTCCTTACAGATAAGGATGTTTAAGCACATGGGCAGTCATTACTAAATACAATCCTGAGTATTTACTAGAGTATCTATGGTATTGCACTAGCATGAAATGGTTAGGCTTGAAATGACCTCTGGGTCGATAGCCTAGTAACCTCCTATTATCCTATAGTGCTGTACCCCTTAAATAAAGGGGTGTGATGGTTGTTGTTTTCCATTCAGCAGGGACAAAACCAGTACACAGGCTGTGGTTGAAGAGAGTACTTAATGGAGTTGCAAACTCATGTTTTAGACCATTTAAAATGCAAGCTGGGATGTCATCTGGTCCCACAGAGGCTGTGTTTTTGGCCTTGGACAGAACATTAATGACTTGCTTTTTCGAGATGCAAGGTGAGAGAGATGTATAGGGAATGCTTTGTGGAATGTTTGGAGGGGGCAGCGGGTGAAATTTTCACTGAACCTGTTGGCTAATAGGTTAGCTACTTTCACAGGATCAGTGTGTATGATGCCATCCATAGTTAGTTCACCACATGTCTGGGTCCTACCTTTTAGGTTACAGATATAACTGAAGAATGCCTTATGGTTATTCTTAGCTATAGTTGCTAAATTTTTTAGAAGTTGACTTAGAGGATTTTACAAGTTGTCTTATTTATTTGTTCTTAGACAGCAACTTTTTCATCTTGTTGTATAACTTATTAATACTAGATATCCACCAGGCAGGATCATTTTTACTTGAGTATCTTGTTTTGATCCTATCAGGCACAGCTGTATCAATGTATTTATGTAAGTGTTTGTACATGGTATTTGTGTATACCTTAGTATTGTCAATGCCATCTGTGGGAACAGGAGCCTGGAAATTTATGCCAACCTTTTGGAGGGTATAATTAGCTTTGGTGATTTTTTTTAGCCTGATTTCAACTAAGACAGGTTCAGGTGTTATAGCTACTTCAAATGTGACTAATTTGTGATCAGATTTAATCAGTGAGGGTCCTGTACTTGTGTTGGTGCAGTGGTCACCCATGTTGGTTGGTACCAGGTCGGGAATATTTGAGCACCTTGTGGGGTTGCATACTATTTGTTCCAGGGTATTGGTGTTAAAGTCTAGGAACCCTTTTATGAGCATGTCGGTACTCATATAAGTTTCCTAGCCAATGGAGGGACAGTTAAAATCACTCATGACTGGAGTGTTATTGTAATTTGATTGACTCAAGTATGTCCAAATAAGCAGCGAGGACATCATGGTTCATTGAAGGGGGCCTACAGCTAACGATAACTTGAAGGGGGGGGTCTTACCCACAGTTAGATGAACTTGGATTAACTCCATGGAGAATAGAAGTGTATTTATCTTTAATGAAGATAGATACTCCTCCTGCCTTGGTTCTCACATGTTCATTTTGCAGTCTGAAAGTGTGGAAGGCATTGTAGCCTTACAAGGCCGTGGTACTGTCTGTGGCCCGGAACCAAGTTTCTGTGACTGCACAGAAGTCAACATCCTCCGGGGAGAGGAGTGCTTCCATAGAGTGCTGTTTCTGATTTAAACTCTTAGCATTTAGCAGCATGACCTATAATTTATTTTGGAGTAATATTTTCACATCAGAAATGTTGTCCTTGAGACCTTGCTTAAAATAAGGTACTATGGGGGATGTAAGTGCCTTAGTCAGTAAACAAAAGCCTAGAGGTGACAGGTGAAGACCATCTCTAACAAAGCAGTGTGTTCTATTAACCATGTCATCCCAGGCTTACAGGAACTAGATCCCCTTAGAATGACACCAGAAACTAAGCCACTTGTTGAAGTCAATCATTTTTTTGTTTATATTGTGGTATCATCGTAGGTGAGGGTAGAATGCTGCTCAGGGCTATAGACATACCTGCCTGGGACACATATTCATAGAGCTCAATCATGTCTCTCTTCATATAGTCCAGTGAGGTACATCTCAAGTCATTCACACCAGCATGAACTATGATGGAATCATAACTGTACTTACTGAGAGATTTGAGTGCTTGTGTGATCTGATGGATCCTGGCACCCGACAGACAGCTGACTGAAAACTTCTCGTTATCCAGCCTGGTGAGTGGGACATCTTGTGTGTCTCACAATGGAGTCACCTATGACTAAAATATGGTTTGAATGTGGTTTGCCTTAGGGGCTTATTAGTTGAGACACTGGTGTTTGTGTTTTTATGTCTACTGAGTGTGTAGGTGCAGTATTAGGTGTAGCATTTTTGTGTTAGTAAGATCTCTGATGTTTAGGTAGATTTTTGATGAGTACCTCCACATATCATGGTTTATGTGTTGAGTGTATGGTTTGCATAGGAGGTGTAGCATGTGAGCTGACAACCTGTTCAGTATTACTGGTCTGTGCGCGAGAGAGCAAGGATTCCAGATTCTTAGTGTAGATGCTTCTCTCACAAATTGTACTTCGGTGATTTAGGAGTAGAGGGTTGTCAGTGTATATGAGGCAGTTGCTAACCTGCCTCAGGATACCCATGTCAATCAGCGGCTGGTAGAAGAAATGGAGGAAAACTCACCAATCACCATCCATAATGCTAGGTTAAATATTTTCACAGGGGTGAGAAAATGGAGGGGTGTGGTATAACTGGGTGCTATAAACTAGGTCTATAATAATGGGGTGCTCTGTAAAGGGTCTATACTAGGAGAATATTCTCTAAATTGTATGAGACTAGTGCAGATCTGGTGGTTTTGAGACTGTTTAAGGGGCAATAGGGCAACTGATGTGCTCTCTGAGCAGCTAAGTGCAATTTAAGGACTTCTTGGCTGGATCACAGGAAGCTACTAAGGGAACATTTATCTACTAAAGTGTTTGCATCTATAACCACCAATTGTTACCCCCGCTAAGTGGTAGTGTACAATGGTGCATGGAAATGCCCTACATGCAAAGAGATGAATACAGCAGAGCAGTGGCTCATTGCCTAAATCTGTTACTGTGTTACAACAAGCACAAACCCGCACCAATGTGGGGCTTATGTAGCAATAGCGAGAAAACTGAATTAAACAATTTAACCAATAAAAAAGCTCAAAAATGAGCCCTGTGCCAGCAACCTTCAATCACATGAGTCCTACCTGCAGTTTCCTGGCACAAGGGTGCAGGCTGGCCTTCTCCAATAAATGATAGCCTAGTTTAGTGCTCAATTTAACAAACAAAACCAGATTCAACAGGTCTGAATCTAGTCTATGCTACAGCAGAAAAAGTGCAACAAATAAGCAAGACAAGTTTTAAAAACTCATTAATACTGCAAAAATACAGTTGAAATGTGCAAAGTACAGTACAAAATTACACTTAGGGTTACCAGAATGCAACAGATTCCTTGGATTGCACAGATGAATATAACAGAGCAGTGGCTGGTAGCCTAACTCTGTGGAGCTGTGTTAAAACTGGTCTACTTCATAATGATGAAAAAACAAAAGCCTGAGTCAAAAAAGACTGAAAATTCAAAATACTGAATGTTGGAATTTCCTTCTCCACTGTTGTTTGATCTTGGAGTTGGTATATATAAGTTAGCAGGGGGTGGGGGTGCAGGGGGGCTTGCCAACTGCATTAAAAATGTGTTCAGTATTTTGAATTTTCAGGCTTTTGGTATTCAGTCTTTTGCTTTGTCTTCTGAAGTAGACCCATTAAAACAGTGAGCGACTGTGGCTAACAAATGCTAACTAATTCTTCAAAGCAGTAATTAAAAGTACAGAGATGGAAAAGACACAAAAGAACATCACACACTTCTAACAATTGAATAAAAAACACTATTATGAAACAGCAAAGCTTTCTACCCAGCCACCACACATGAACTAATCAAAAAAATCTGGTTTGACATGTAACCGCATTTTGAAAGATGAAGAAATAAAATGGGGAAATGGCACAGAATACATAACAAAAAACTTCAATGAACACACACACACACACACACACACACACACACACACACACACACACACACACACACACACACACACACACACAGACAAAAAACATAATGTGCACTATGATGAGACCAGACAATCACTCAGATGATTGATGTTTGCCAATCCAAACATCCTTTATGCCCTATGTAAAGCTGTAAAAAATATCTTCAAAACGTACCAGCTAATTCATCAGAACTATTTATATATACACCCATAGACATCCATAACACCACCAAAAGGAATCAACTATCTATCAAAAGTGCTACCAGGTATATACAAAGAAACAAATCTACCCAGAAGATACACAAGTCACTCCTTAGCAGCCACTGCAGTAACTTTACTGTCAGAATCTGGAATGAAAGACAGATAATGGGCATAACAGGACACACAGGTGAAACAGTGCTATGCTCTTATGGCCAGCCATCAGTAAATGACTTTAAAATATGGGGGGAAATAGTATTAGGTGGATACAGAGAAAAAGCAATAAATATAGAAACTCAGCATACTATAATCCCTGTACTGAATAACCTGCATAATTCCTCCTGGAAGCATTGGAAACTTCACTGATCCTGGATTCCACCACAAAGTTACAGTGAAAACAACCCTTATAAGACTGATAAATCTAAATGAACTAGTACGTCCCTGTACTGAATAACCTGCATAATTCCTCCTGGAAGCATTGGAAACTTCACTGATCCTGGATTCCACCACAAAGTTACAGTGAAAACAACCCTTATAAGACTGATAAAGTACGTGTATATCCAGCTACCTGTACCTTGCACCACTATGCAGATTTAATGGTTCTGTCTCGCTAGGCCAGCTTCCCACCCAGAATAGCCAGCAGCCAAATTGCCACTAATTTTTCCCTTCTTGCTTTCTGTAGCTAATCCTTTATCCAGCCTTTTCTCTCTCTGTGATACTTCCTAAATCTAACTCCTTTCAGTCTGTTCCTGTAAGTGAACACTTACCTGTAGCATAGTGACCACCCACTAGGTGGCGCTCTATCCTTAGCCTTCTGCATTACTATCTGCCCACCAACTTCATTACCTTACTGCCTCAACCTGCTTCTACGGTTTTACTTTCACTGAAATATTCTATCACCTCTTCCACCACATCCCAGGGTACCTTCTCCACACCCTAACTCTTTACTTCCCTACTTTTCTCGCTCTAGCCTCATTCCACACTTCTACATACTTACCCTCTGACATACTTGCTTACATTTCCTGCTTTACACATTGTCTTCCTTGACAGCTCTCTCTCTTAGCTATTACCTAGCTGATCTACCTACCATATTCTCTGCTTAGCCTCTGCTCTTTTCCTCCATCCTCTACACCTACTTTCACCCTAAATGCTCCTCTCCTCTATCTAGTGTGCTACCGGGACTTCCACTCCCCACCTACCACATTACATCAGTGCTATTCCCCATACTTCTCCTATTACTATAATCTCTGTGCTCCTCCCTTTATTGTAATCACCCCTTATTTACCTATCTCCCCTCTCGCGAATTCTGCCCTGTCCCACTGTTGCAGTTTACTCCACCCCCTACACTACAACGTCCTGTCTGACATATTAAATCTGCCCCACAATTAGGGACGCCATCTTTCTTACCCTGTGTTCTTACCTGGCTGCTGTGCTCTCTGCGTCGGGCTCCTGTCCTCTTATACAAGTAAGCATTGTGTTGTTCTATGGAAACTGTTAATAGGTGCTTATCTAGCTAAGATATTCTGTTTTTGCCTAAGCATGTGTGCTAAAACGAAAGATCTGTTTATGTTTTAATGTGAACATATTAATTACTGCTGAAACGCTCTACTGCATTTAGCGTCTGCATTTGTGGAGTGTGTATGCTACTAGCTTGAAGTTACTTAGCCAGTATATGTTGTTCAACTCTTTTCATGCTGTAAATCTGTTTTCTGTAGAACACAGCGTGTTTAATCTACTGCTCTTGATGCCTCTACTTACGCTTACTTAGCGACGTAGCATGTGTGAATACTAGTTTGGTTTGTTGAATTTTTATTAACCTGATACATTTTTATGCTCTAAAACTAACTATCTGTAGTATGCATTGTATTTAATTCTCCGCTCTTCTTGCCACTACTTACGCTAATATCGCGACTCAGCATGAGTGAAACCTAGTAAGGTTTGTTGAATTTAGTGACCTGATACTAGTACTGTTTCCCTTAGCTTCTAGTTTTTACATACTCTTGCCTGGGTTAAATACCTGTTCCTGAGTAGCGCTTTCACACTAGAAGCTGCTGGGGTAAATTACCTGTTCCTGGCTAGCGCTCGCACACTAGACGCTACTAAACAGGCAATGTTGTAGAAATACAAACACTAGATGCTAACAAACATACAACGCTAGGAAGCTTAGATCGCAAACATGTGGTCGACATTGTTAAACAAGTCATGCTTGTCCAAAGTGCTTTTTCGGGGTTTAATTGAACAACCTACTGGAGAGCACTATAACATTAAACGAAACTAGCTACTTATAGTACTTGCTTTATCGCAAATAGACCAGAAAGCTGGCAACTCTGACACGCGCAGCGTATCAGACTTGATATTTTATAAACTTATCTGTATGGCATTTGATACATGCGATAGCCCTTACATTTCTAACAACTACAGTTAATGAGCCTATTGCATCGCATAAGGATACTTGTGCTAGCCTTTACATTTCCAACAACTATATTTGTACGGGCCGATTGCTCACGTGTTCCTAACATAGCTCATATGTAGCTGGGGTTTACACGCTAAATTATATTGAATACGAGTTGCCCATGAGGAACGCATCTAGGGACATATGAATCATATGCCTAGTACTACAAATTAATGACTAGTACTACAAATTAAAGACTTTCTATAGATATTTCTACTACTGTTTATTCTTTATCTCTGCATTTTGTATAACTGTTGAGTCTCAAATGTACCTGATTTTGTAATATGTCTAATCAGTGATTTTACAGTGTTGGTTTATTCTGAAGTACTATTGCATATCTAACTAGTGCCTGATATACCTTCTCTGCTTGTCCCTGTTTCAACTTATGGCTTACTACCACCTCTCTCTTCCTACTTTCTTTAGTCTAAATGAACTAGTACGTCCCTGTACTGAATAACCTGCATAATTCCTCCTGGAAGCATTGGAAACTTCACTGATCCTGGATTCCACCACAAAGTTACAGTGAAAACAACCCTTATAAGACTGATAAAGTATGTGTATATCCAGCTACCTGTACCTTGCACCACTATGCAGATTTAATGGTTCTGTCTCACTAGGCCAGCTTCCCACCCAGAATAGCCAGCAGCCAACTTGCCACTAATTTTTCCCTTCTTGCTTTCTGTAGCTAATCCTTTATCCAGCCTTTTCTCTCTCTGTGATACTTCCTAAATCTAACTCCTTTCAGTCTGTTCCTGTAAGTGAACACTTACTTGTAGCATAGTGACCACCCACTAGGTGGCGCTCTATCCTTAGCCTTCTGCATTACTATCTGCCCACCAACTTCATTACCTTACTGCCTCAACCTGCTTCTATGGTTTTACTTTCATTGAAATATTCTATCACCTCTTCCACCACATCCCAGGGTACCTTCTCCACACCCTAACTCTTTACTTCCCTACTTTTCTCGCTCTAGCCTCATTCCACACTTCTACATACTTACCCTCTGACATACTTGCTTACATTTCCTGCTTTACACATTGTCTTCCTTGACAGCTCTCTCTCTTAGCTCTACCCGCTCCGTTCGCCCTGCGGGCTCACTCCACTCCCCTCCCTGCCCCCAATTCCCACCCGCCCCCAGGGGTCCTACCTTTATACTGCTAGTAGACACACCCTATACTATCCCTACCAATCAGACACCTTATATCACTAACCAACCCAAATTTCTCCTTTGAACACCACACCCACTAATTATCTACACCTCCTCCCTATCCACTCTCTTCTACTACTGCCTGCAACACACCTCAAACTATATCTTACTCTTTCCCATTCACTATACACACAATAATGGGTATCCCTATCACTTCACCACACCTCAAACAGCTCTTCAGCTTATCACTTATATCTTCTCTTATAATTACTTACATCCTAACCTCATATGAATACCCATTGAACTCTTCTTATTCATCCCCCTCTAAGTACACCAGTACTTATATATCACCTCTCCCTCCTTCTCTTTCCTACCTTACCACACAACCCAACTATCTACATGCCAAATACCATAGAATAACTCACTTCAAGTTAAGTAAACCTAAACCCAGGAAAATATCGGATATCTTCTACCTACTCGATCAGTCAAAATACCTTAATGTCCTTAACCTTTTGTTAGATGGAGATATCCATCCTAATCCAGGCCCACAACATAGTAAAACAAAAACACCCAAAGTACTAGACATAACTACATCTCTCTCTCTTTCCATACCCAACAACTCTCTCTCCATTGCCCATCTCAATATACAAAGTATTTGTAACAAAATTAGTCAAATCCATGCCCTCCTTGAAACCCATCAATTTGATATGTTGTGCTTAACTGAAACATGGCTAAAGCCATCAATCAAAGACAATGAAATTAGCCCACCCAGATATAATATCATTAGACATGATCGCACTACCAAAAAAGGGGGAGGCATAGCTATTCTCTACAAAACACAACTCCAAATTAGTACTTTAAATCTGACTCTTAACCTTGATAATAATGCTGAAATAATTAGCTCCAAACTCCAAGTCAATAATACTAAGGCCATAAATATCATATGTGCATATCTCCCTCCTGGAAACAATATTAACACTCTTGAACATATCCTCAATTCACTCTCTACCAACCTCCCTCAAGAAACAATAGTCTTAGGAGATTTTAACATCAATTGGTTCTCCTGTAACAGTACTAACCCCACCTCCCATATAAACCTATATGGATTTAAACAACTCATTAGTAGTCCCATGAGAACTAATAAAACCAACAATAAGGAAACCATTCTAGACTGGATTCTTACTAATACTCCGCAACAAACCTATCAATTAGGCACCCTTCCAGATGACCTAAGTGACCACTCACTAACTTACATCATTAGGCACAAATCAAACCTAGCCTTACCCACCACCTACAAAACACTAAGATCTAAAAAACAATTTAACTCTGATCAGTTTCTTGCCGAACTAAGACAATGTAATTGGTCCCAACTAAAACATCTTCCACTGAATGATGCTGTCGAATACTTTAATTCTACATTCCTATCCATACTAGATAACCATGCCCCAAGTCACACTATTAGAACCAAAACTAAAACAGCACCCTGGCTAACCAACAATACTAAGCAAAAAATTATTCTCAGAAACAAATCCTGGGATAAATGGTGTTCCACTAAGAACCTAACTGACCACCATAACTTCAGAGAGCTTAGAAACAGTACAAAAAAAGCCATCCTGGCAGACAAAAAGAACTATTACTTTCAACTACAACAAACCACAAAAAGAACCAAAAAATTCTGGGCTAGTATTAATAATCTTCTATCCCCAGGTCAGTCACTTACTCCAAATCCCCAGGACTCTAATCCAAACAATCCTAAACAAATAGCCAATGACTTCAACTCTTTCTTCACCAATACTATCCAAACTCTAGCAAATCACTTACCTCCTGACATCTCTAAATTACCCTCTCCTACTCCACACACTTTTCTTCCCCTTTCCCTTCAACCTGTACCTACCACATTTATCTTATCCCTACTCCAGAAACTTAGACCTACCACACCCTCTGCAGACAAACTTCCTGCAGAATTTCTGCAGATAGCAGCTAAAGCCATTGCCTACCCCATCTCAATCCTGATAAATAGATCTATAAAGGAGGGAACTTTCCCTTCCATTTGGAAAATATCTCACATCATCCCACTACACAAAGGGGGCAATTCTATTGATTTCTCTAATTTTCGTCCCATAGCATTGCTATCACCTATAGCCAAAATCATGGAAAAGTGCATCCATAAACAACTCCTTAACCACCTTCTCCATAACAACCTACTTGCTAACAGTCAACATGGTTTTAGACCTTCTCACAGTACCACTACTGCATTACTTTCCTTTACCAACACTATCAATCACAACCGTAACAACACTAATCTATCATCTTCCATCTTCATAGACCTTTCAAAAGCTTTCGACATGGTAAATCGCAAACTCCTTCTGCATATACTAAAATCTCTCTCAATTCATCCTTCTTCCTTATCCTGGTTTAAATCTTACCTAGAAAATCGTCAGCAGGCAGTACTTTGGAAAAACTCACTATCTACTCTCCTTCCTATCTCTTTAGGAGTACCTCAAGGGTCTATACTTGGCCCACTCCTATTTTCTATATTTATTAATGACCTCCAGTCAGCTATTCCAAACACTACTTGCATACAATATGCAGACAATTCCACTATAATCTGCACTGCTTCCTCTCAGACTGAACTCCTGTCACTTACCCAAAAAGCTTTTTCCACTGTGGAACACTGGTTCTCTGACCGTTGCCTTCTCCTCAACCCCAAGAAAACAAAGTTGCTATTGTTCTCACCTACACACAAATCAAGCTCTCTTAACTTCTCTATTACTTCCTCTGATAACACTCTGATTTCTCCTGATACTACTACAAAACTACTAGGAATAACTATTGACAATAATATCAATTTTGATTCTCATATAAACAACACAATAAAAGTAATAAACAAAAAGATTGGTTCCCTCTATAGAATCAAACCATTCCTTACTCCAGAGGCTCGGACCACCTTAGCTAGTTCTCACCTTATCTCTACCCTTCTATATGCTTCCACTATTTATACCAACCTCTCTAAATATAACCTCAAGAAACTTGCCACATCCTACCATAATATTGCTCGATTTGCCACAGGATCCCTCTTCAGAACCCATCACTGTCATAACCTAAAACAACTAGGCTGGCTTGAACTTCCTAATAGGCTGACTTATCAACAGCTCTTAACTGCTCACAAAATTCTTTATCAGCCTTCTAAAACACCAATTCTCTCTAACCTCATTACACCTTATAATAACTTGAAACAGCTACGCCCTTCAAACAAACTACTGGTTAATACTACCATACCCAATAACTCTGCAGGTGACAGCCTTTTTCCTAACTCTGTTGGAAAAATGTGGAACAAACTACCATCTGATATTTCATCTTTGTCTAGTCTTCCACTCTTTAAAAAAAACAGCTGAAAACACATCTTAATAAGCACTGGCTTTGTTCCTGTAACAACCCAGACTAACCTTTCTTTTTTTTTTCCTTCCCTCCCAAATTTCTCTTGTCCACCTGTGTTATTAAACTCTGTTATGACTATGCCTCTCTGCAAGGATTTTATGTTCTGTCTCAATGTATTAATAATTTTTAACTTGTATTACTGTTACTGTGAATTATTTGTAAATTACGTTGGAGCTTTTCTCCCCGGGCCTCCACTGAAAATGGACATATATCCAGCTGGACTAGCCTGGTCAACAAATGTAAAATAAATAAATAAATGAATAAATAAATAAATAAATATTCCACTTAAAAAAAAGCAAAAATAAACTCCACAAAAAACGAAGAGGATGTATCATAAACAGCAGAAATAGCAATGGAAAACAGCATTACAGAACAGTAATCATGTACACCATAGAAAACCAGCAAAACAAGTAAGTAAAACTATTTATATATATATATATATATATATATATATATATATATATATATATATATATATATATATGTCTTAAAATAAACCTACATCAAAATAAATATAAATACAATATTTTATTACAGGTACTATGCTAAGAAGAACACAAGCCAAGAAACAAAGATACATTAGGAAAGAAACGGAAAGAGAGCATAATTTAAACTATAATAGAACAACTTATAGAAATTAAACAAAACAGAAACATTGTCATTCCTGCATTTCTTTCTTTTCTGTCTTTATTTTAAATATCATTTAATGAAAAAAGAAAAAAAAAACAAAGTGTACAATTGAATAAAACCATAATTTGTATACCAACTGTGGCACTACTTTCTGTCAGAACAAATTGGAAGAAGACGCACAGAAGCAGACAAGAAAAAAATAACTGCAACAAACACACAGCATAACACAAAACTAACACAATTATATAATAGGAATACCTCATGCTGAGGGCTTTGTCTTCATGACCAAACCACACCAACTATCATTAAACTAGCCATTACCCATATTCACCCAAGGGATATTGTTAAAATATGCTCTGGTAGAAATAAGTCCCTTGTGTTTCAATTCCTCTACTTTCTCATTAATAAGTAAAAAATGACATTGCTTGTTGATGGCAGCTCTAAACATATTCAGGGCTCTGAACTGCTTAGAATTTATTAGTTAGGGCTTGGGATAATAATGCAATCTGTTGTGCAAAATTTATGTGAAGGTCACCATAAATCAAGCAGACAAATCATGAGTATATGAAGTACTGGGAGGGAAGGTTAACAGAGTAATACGGCTAATAAGCAGTGTGCCCAACACTACTCTGCTGTAGAATTCATGGGGTCTGTTGTGTTTTATTCTTGGAATACAGAAGCTCAATTCAGGAAAGCCTATTTGAGGAACTTTGTGAGAAATAAGTAGTCTCACCTCTCAAGCCCTCCTATCCTGGTTTGCAGATATAGTTTGTAAAAGGGCTACACCAGGTGTTATGATTCAGAGATGCTTACAAGTAGATAATTGTGGCAGAAAGTTTTCAACATCTAGTATGTATATATTAATACTTTTATTTCCAGTCAGTGTTGGGGAAACACACACACACACATATATATATATGGTTCCCATTCAGAAGCCTGAAACATCATAAGCCTGAAAATCAAAATCCTGAAACCAAAAGCCTGAAAATTCAGAATCCTGAAAACTCAAAATCCTGAAAGCCCAAAATCCTGAAAGACCAAAATCCTGAAACTCAAAATCCTGAAAACACAAAATAGACATACTGATGTCATTGTGGCTTTGCTATTGTTAGCCTTGTGGTGTTAGGTCATGCGTTGGGGTCAGGTAAGTGTGCGGTTGGTTTTATGTTAGGGTTAGGGGTGGTTTAAGTGAGTTAGGGTTAGGGCGTAGGTTAGGCATGTATGCAATAGTGACAAATATTGGGGTTAGGGGCGGTTTAAGTGAGTTAGGGTTAGGGCGAGGGTCAGGTGAGTGTGCGATAGTGACGGACCTTAGGGTTAGGGTTAGGGTCAGGGTCAGTTGGTAGATATTAATGTCTTTATAGTGACATATTAGCATTATTTGTGTTTTCAGGATTTTGAGTTTCAGGATTTTGGTCTTTCAGGATTTTGGGCTTTCAGGATTTTGAGTTTTCAGGATTCTGAATTTTCAGGCTTTTGGTTTCAGGATTTTGATTTTCAGGCTTATGATGTTTCAGGCTTCTGAATGGGAACCATATATATATATATATATATATATATATATATATCAATAGTATCATAATTAATCTGAAATATATTGTACATTCTAGTAATATGAATGTATGAAGAGGTAATTTTATTGGCCATTAATTCAATAAATATTTTTAAAGTTATTATGTAGACCACAACATTTTCAGAAAAGCTATGTGCATTAAAATCATTCAGGGATGATTTTGGTTTTGTAGCCTTTTACTGAAACATGTGATTTATTTTCTGAGTTAACAATTACAGCAAGTTGTGTATTCAAGAAAAGGATTGCAGAAATGTACCTAATGAGCATAGCTGAAAAGATGAACTTCTTGCACCTATTCAAAAGTGTTAGTATTGCAAACCACAATAAAAATTATGTGAATACATTAAAAGTTTTTACAGCTTATATTACTTGATAAAAATACAGCAACATAAGTTTCTACCAGACTATTCACTTATTGGAAATTGGGACAAAGTAATACAGGAGATCATTTTAGAGTAGAAATTAATATTTATCAAAAAGTGTTAGTAAAAACTCCCAAAACTAGAATTATAAATGGTTTGCAGCCACATTACTTTGACATTTTAATACTAAAACACATTAAATACATGGAGAGTGAACTATTACCTAAAGGGTTCATGAAGCAAAAAACAATGAAAGCAAAACTGTTCTTCCACTGCTAATAGAACTACAGAGACTTATATTTTGAAAACTGAAAAAAAAATGAACAAACACAGGAGGCTGTCTAGTTCCAACCTCACCACCATGAGTGTTGAGGAAAAAAATAATAAAAAACAGAGAAAGTAGTGGTCTTAAAACGTCGTTGATGAGCTCAGTCATAATAATTTCCAAAAACAAATCATGAAACCTAGGTAGTGTTCCAAAACAACAAGCCTTTATTCATCACAGATAAGTGATCCTCAGTAACAAAAAGTCAGAAATATTTTAACAATGTTAAACATATCAGCTTTTATATACTTAAAAGTAGGTGTGGAAAATATATGCTTTGTTTAATTTTAAACCAGCCTGTTCCTGGCAAACAATATAAATGGGGCTGTAAAAGTGCCTTTTAGAACAGCAAGTACCAACCCTCACGCACTACTACAGATTAGATCAAACTAAATCCTAGTTAAGGAAAACACTACCTATTTGCAATCCACATTCCAAATATTACAAAAAGCATAACACATACCTGAAAAGAAATACATAAAAAGATATATATGTATATATATATATATATATATATATATATATATATATATATATATATATATATATATATATATATATATATGTGTGTGTGTGTGTGTGTGTGTGTGTGTGGTTTCACTTCATATTGCCGAAATGCTGAAATATCGAATTTCAGCATTTCGACAGTATAAAGTCGAAACCATTAAAATACTAATACCTCACAATCACAAAATCACAACATTGAACACACACCATATAGCACACAACACACAAACCATAACACCCACACCACAAAACACTGAAAAATAACACACCACCACACAGACACACACCTACACTACACATATGCAATCCCCCTGCACCCCCACACACCCCTACGTATATATATATATATATATATATATATATATATATATATATATACTAACTCCGAGAGCGCACAAACAGTAAAAAAAAAAATAAATAAATAAATAAAAAAATCACACACAGCCAATGCACACACTCATACCCCCACCTCCCTACCCTGACCCACTCATACAAGTTACAAAAACACTCACGCACACTCACTCCCCTTAAACTGCAGACACCATCCCAGCCGAAACTTCTGTACTATAACGAAAATGCATAAGCACGAATTCGACATAGTCCTATTCGCGATTATGTAATTTCATTATTTAGAGGTTTCGGTTTCATGGAGATGAATTGCTGAAATTCGATATTTCAGCAATTCGCGTTTATGAAGTGAAACTCTGTATATATCTATATATATATATATATATATATATATATATATATATATATATATATATATTTACATTTGTTGACCGGGAGTGTCCGACTGGACGTAGGTCCATTTTCAGCAGAGGCCTGGGGAGAAAAGCTCCACAGTTAAAATAAACAGACAGTAGCTACATTGGATTACATAGTGATTAACAATTTAACATAGCAATTACTTACAACATATTTACAGATGAAGAACATAGTACATCAGTAGACAACTAGAATCTTTATCTGTGAAGTACATAACAGACATTAACAAATGTTACAATAAGAAGTTCCTGCTGTATAATAAGTATTAGGCTTATGAGCATCTGAGCTTGCTATAATCAAGGTAGTTATTGGAGTGGAAAGAAAGGTAGTGGTTGGATGGGGTGGGTGATATTAGAGTGGGAGTTGCAAGGGCATAGCCAGCATGTTTTTAGGTGCGCTTTTAGTAAAGGTTTAAAGTGGGTGCATGATGGTATGGAGGTAATTGTGGTTGGGAGGGAGTTCCATAATTTGGCTATGGTGCAAGAGAATAGTGTTTCACCAGCAGAGTTATTGGCTTTACTGATCTGCAAGTGATTTTTGTTGCTGGATCTTAGTGGTCTGGTGGTGCGATAGGGTTGGAGTAGATTCTGGAGGGATGGGACATTTAGTGGATGATTTACTAGTTTGTGGGCGAGTGAGAGTTGATACTACTGAAGGAGGTGAGGGAGTTGAAGCCAGCCCAGTTCAGCAAGTGAGAGACAGTGGTGACTACGGTAGGATGCCCCTGTGGTGAATTTGGCGATTTTGTTGTAGCAGGTCTCTAGCTTGTTTAGATTGCATTGCCTTAGGTTGGTATATGTTGGAGAGGCATAAAGTAGGGTAGAGATAAGGTGGGAATTTGCTATTGAAAACTTTGCTGCTTTGGTGAGAAGTTGCTTATTTCTGTATAATGCTCCTAGTTTTTTGTGGACTTTTTTTATGGTCATGGATATGTGAATGTCAAATTTTAGTTTATTGTCTATTTCCACTCCTAGCAATTTGGTGAATTCAGTTGGGTATATAGTTGTGTTGTCTTTTGCTGTGATGTTAAAGTAAGAGTTGTTTTGAGTATGTTTGGTGGGTTGGAAGATGAGTAGTTTAGTTTTGTTTGGATTGGGTATATATATATATATATATATATATATATATATATATATATATATATATATATATATACATTCTACACATCATTTTTATTATTTTGTATATTTTAGTACATAAAAATATTCCTGAAAAAATCCCTAAAAAACGTTTAGAGGATATATGGCAGCTTATGTAAATTCAACATATTCTTAATGGAGCAATAGCAGTTAAGTCCTGGTTTTCTGGATGCATTTAATTTCAACTGCCAGCATAAATCTTTTTTTTTCCAACACACCACTGATGTCCCTTTCAAGCTCATCCATCTCCACACAGTCCAAAATGATAAATTTAAAACCAGAATGTCTGGGGTGCTCTAATAAGTGTATGGATATATCATTCCTCTGGCGTCGGTAAGATGACCTGAAATCCTCCTTTTCAGTTTATTTATAGTCTTACTCCCATAAAATGCAGGGCAGTCATTGCACATGGCCCTGTATACAACTTTTTCAGTATTACAGTTACCACCTGCTGAAAATGTCACCATCTCTTCTTAAGATAGGGGCACTCAAATGAGTCACACTCCACCAAGTATTTACAGAAATTGCAGTTAGGTGGCCAACAAACTTTAGTGCTCATGTCATCCTGGTGTTCCTTATTTTAATTTTCCACATAGCAATGTATGCTTCTGCTCTTTCTTTATACAAAAATAGGGTTATGTCCTCAAACCCTTACAAGCTACTAATTGTCAGTGAGGATGACCCAGTTCTCCCTAATAATGGCTTTAATTCTTTTGAAATCCTGCGTGTATTTAGAATGCAACTGTCCATACTTTTCTCTTCTTTTTGGTTAGGGTGTCCTCATTGTATAATTCTATCAAAAGGCCTATTCCACATAGGGTCATGGTTAATTTTAGAATCTCTAATGGGATCTAGATCATATGCAACATGTTTGATTCCTATCCTCTGGTTAAGACATAATTTTAAAGTTCATTTATATTTTTGAGAAAAAGGGCCAAATCTGTGGTAATGCATGCCAATGTGTAGCCTTGTGATTTTTATTGCATTGTGTTTAGTTTTTACTGGATGTATACTATCTATGTGAAGTAAATAGTTCACTCTTGTTGGTCTCCTGTACAAGTTACTAATTAATTTTCCTCTGTTTTTATCAATGCTAATAGTCATATCAAGGAATTGCACTGACTCCAAGCTGATAAAAGTGGGAAATTTCGGGAAGGTAGTGGAGTTACTTATGTAATGAATAAATTCAATGAGTTTAGATTTCTACCATTGCCAGACTATGAATACATCATTTATAAAGTAAAGGTAGCTGGTCATAAAGCTCTAGTATTCACACTTTGCAGTACAAATTCCTCCTCCCACTTGCGTACAGCTACCTTGGCCAGGTGAGAAGCCATAGCCACACTAATTGCTATCCCCCTCATCTGTCTGCATGCCTGGCCATTGAAACTGAAATAACTTTAACACAATATAAAGTTTATTAGCTTTCCCAAGCATTCAGTTTGCCCTTGTGTAGCAGTGTTATTTCTGCTATAAGCTGTAGCTGCTTCAATACAGTACATGTGTGATAACACAGTGTAGAGAGTTCCAGTATCAATAGTTATAATAATGCTTTGTTCATTCACACCTACTTCTTTTAATCTTCCTAAAAAATCAAGTAAATATAAAAGAAAAGATTAATTCTTTTCAGCTAGAGGCTGAAGGATAAAATCTAAGTATAAGGTAGTGGTCTCTGATATGGAACATCTACTTCTGAGGATCATAGGAGGTTACTTGGATAATGGCCCTAGGACCCTTACCAGCTTAGCCAAGGTCTAACCTTATTTCCATGATAAGCACCTATTACCCCTGTCCAAGAGAAACACATGTGGAACACCTACACTGAATTTAGGGTTACCCATTCAATCATCCCTATTGTGTCTGAAGAGGGCCAATGAGGTGCTCTGTTTGACATGAAGTGGGAGTCTGTTCCAAAGGTGTGGTAACTTCTGGAATACAAAGCTGTCCCTCCAGTAGATTCTATTAATGTCACATACCACATTAAGGTCTTTAGATCGAGTAACCTGGGTATCATTTGACTTGCGGATATGCAGCATTTCCAATAAAGCAGGGTCAGGGATTGCCTTATATGCAAGGCAGAGATTGCCTCTGACTAGTCTGTATGAAAGAGAATAAAGTGACAGCAATTTCAGACTAGCCACATAGGACAGATGCTGAAGACCTTGAATTTTCCTTGTGAGAAACCTTTGTGGTCTCTTTAATTGCTGCAGGTGCTTGGAATGGTACACACAAAAAGGGGCATTGTCCTCAATTATTAACCCGATGAGGGAAGAATACCAGGAGGTTATAACTACTTTTTTTCTGGAGGCAATGCCCTTGCTTATGAGATGAGCATTATAGATTGCCCTTCTTTCCACTGTGGAAACATAGTGATCAAGGTAAGGTTGCTGTCAACCTGTGTGCCCAGGTCTCTCACCACTGAGTGTATTCTTAGGGTGGTGTTGTTGATGTGGTAGTTAGCAGGAACATCACACTTACTGAAAAGGGTGATAATACATGTTTGTATTGAATTTAAGGCCATAACTTTGGCTCCAATCATTTGTTTAAGACCCTCTTGTAGGATGCTAACATAATTTGGGGATTCTATGACCTCTCTGAGTTTGCAGTCATCAGCAAACATTGTCAGACACAGACTTTTAGTTATTGCTTGTACTTCAGATTTAAAGATTCTGAGCAGTACAGGTCCCAGGACTGATCCCTGTGGAACACCGCTGGTTACAGGTCTGCTGCTGGAAATGAATTCCCCTATTTTGACTGCATGGGTTCTATCAATAAGCCAGTTAGTGACCCATCTAATGATATAAGGGTTGATACCTAGCTGGGTGAGTTTTTCAATGAGTTCTCAGTGGGAGATAGTGTCAAAAGCCTTGGCTAAGTCTAGAAAGGCTTTATGCACAGATTTCCCCTAGTCCAGGGCAGGTTTAACAAGACTGATTTCCCTTTGACAAATCCAAAATGATTAGGATCAAGCGTATGGAGATTACCTATATCCTTGCTGATATGGTTCATGATGATTCACTCCATGGCCTATCAGATAAGGGTAGTCTAGCTAAAAGGTTTATAGTTCCTGGGGTCAGTAGAAGCACAGCCTTTGTGTAAGGGAATAATGGTGGCTGCTTTCCATTCAGCTGGGAAAAAGCCAGTGCTTAGACTATGACTGAAAAGAGTACTCACAGGTGTTGCTAATTTTTGTTGGAGCCCATGTAGGACGCAGGCTGGGATGTTATCAACTCTCACAAATGCTACATTTTTGGCCTTAGGGAGGGCTTTTATGACTTGCTCATTAGAGATACATGGTAGGGATGTCATGGGATACACGTGGCAGAGACAGGGGAGTGAAGTTTTGACAGAACCTGTTGGCTAACAGTTTAACTATGTCCACAGGCTCAGTATATGTGATATCATTAACTACCAGTTTGGCACAATTCTGGGCCTTTCCTTTTAGGTTACGGACGTAACTAAAGAATGCCTTATAGTTATCCTTAGTTTGAGGAAGCTAATTTGGATTCATAGTTTGCTTTCAAGGACTTCACAAGAAGTCTTATTTGCTTGTTTAAGCTGAGGAAGGAGTGTTTCCAGTTTAGAGCTAATTTCCTCTTACTCTTAGGCAGCAGTTTCTTCCTCTTATTTTAAAGCCTGCATAAGTTGAAATAAATGTAAGTTTGTGAAAGTGCTTACCTTGTTGTACAATAAATGTTGGTATCTTTGGAGAGACTGTGCTATTGTGCTGTTGCCTTTTAACATCATTGTCAAGAACTGCCATGTACAGCTTAAAGCTTACTTTTATATAGTTACTTATTGTAAAGCCTGTTAATAGCAGTTGTCCACCAGGCAGGTTTCCTCTTCCTTGAGGAGCTTGTTTTAGTCCTATCAGGTATGGCTGAGTCAATGCAGTTATACAGGTCTTTCTAGAAAGCATTGGTGTAGTACTCGGTTCCATCTGAGGGGGAGGTGCAGTGAAGCTATGTATGCCAGCCAGTAAGAGGTTATAATCTGCTTTGGAGAAGTTTTTTTTTTTTAGTTTAGTTGCTGCTGGGGGGTGGGGGGGGTGGGTCACACGTGATGTTACTTTGAATGACACTGATTTGTAGTCAGGTCTCACCAGGGAAGGCCTCACAGTGGGGGGGGTGCTACAGTGGTCCCCCATATTGGTAAGCACCAGATCCAGGATGTTGGCACCCCTTGTGAGGGTGTCAACCAGTTGGTCCAGGATATTGGAGTTAACAATGTTGTGCAACCTTTGGGCAAGTGAGTTTGAGCATGAGTAATTTATCCAGTCAATGGATGGGTAGTTAAAGTTGCCCAAAGCCACGGTGCTTGGATTTATCTTGATAGACTCAAGCAGATCCAAATAGGCATAGTGGATGTCCTGATTCATGCAGGGGGTCCTGTATCTGGCAATGACTTGTATAGGTGTCCTATCAACAGTTAATTGCACCTGAAGTATCTCCAGGGAATCATACTTTTTAACCAATCTGGAGGTGTATATATCTTTAATGAATATTGATACACGCTGCTTTCTTTAGTTTTCATACCTTCAGTTTACAGTTTAAATGTACGGAAGGAGGTATAACCCGGTATGGCTAGATAGCTGTCTACAGTTTTGAATGAGGTCTCTGCACCTATACAAATTTCTGCAGTTTCCAAGGTGAGTACTGCTTCCAGTGAGTGCAGTTTCAGGTTAAGACTCCTAGCATTTAGCAACATAACTTTGACAATGTTTTTAGATGAAGTTTTTACATTGAGAATTTTGTCCTTGAGACACTGCCTATAAAAGGAACTATGGGAGTGGCAAGAATCTTAGTCAGTAGCTGAAATTCCAGGGTTGAAAGATGAAGACCATCTTTGGCAAGCATTGAGGTCTGTTGGTCGTGTCATCTCAAGCTGACAAATACTGGATCCCTGTAGAATGACATCAGAAACTAAGTCAATTATTGAAATCAATCATTTTCTGTTTGCATTGGGGCATCATCCTAGGTGAAGGTAAACTGCTACTTAAGGCTAGAGACATACCTGCCTGAGGCATAGTCAGAGAGTTCAGTCATGTCTCACTTCTTATAGTCCAGTGAGGTACGTCTCAAGTCATTCACACCAACATGGACTATGATGGAGTCATAACTCTACCTGTCACTTAAAGACTTGAGTGCATGTGTGATATGGAGGATCCTGGCACTTGACAGACAGCTGACTGTGACCTTTTCCTTATCCAGCCTGGTGAGAGGGACATCTGTGTGTCTCATGATGGAATCAACTATGACTAGTATGTTTGGTTTTGTGTTTTGCCTTATGGGCTTGATAGTTGAGACACTGGTGCATGAGCTATTATGTGTATTGTGTTCTGTAGATGAAGTATTATGTGTAGCATGATTGTGTTTGTGTTTGGGAGGTCTCCGATGTTTAGGTATTTTTTTGGTGAGGACCTCCACAAATGTAGTGTGATGTGGGTTATAGTGGAGTAGGAGGTGAGCCATGCATGCTGACAACCCTTTCATTGTCATATGCACTGACTGGTGTGTGAGAGAGCATGGATTCAAGGTTCTCAATATAGTTGCATCTCTCACATGTTGAGTATGTGTGGATTAGGAGTAGAGGGTTGGCGGTAAACATGAGACAGTTGCTACACTACTACAGGATACCCATGTCAACCAGGCTGGCTGGAGAAACTGTGGGAAATTGTCCATCCATAGTGTTAGGTAAATTGATATGGTCAGGAAAAGAGCTTACACATACAAATTGCTAGTCGGTGAGAGGTGTGTTTATACCTCTAAGGCTAGGCTTAGTGTTCCACCTGGTTTGGTAGAGTAGGGACAGAAAAACCTCAAGAGGAGCACAAGCAGTTGTTATGGGAAAATTTAACAAGGAAAATGTTTGCTTTTATAACCACCAACAGTAACCACTGTTATGTGGTGTGCACAATGGTGTGCTATATGCAAACCAGCGCAAAAGTGAGACTTAAATAAAACAAGAAATAACCCTAATTCAAACTAACCAATAAGGATGCTCTCTCTGAGCTCAAGTCCAATCACCCTCGATCAGAAGGGACCCAGACAGCAGAAGGGCCTTCTCCAACAAAGATGACTTGAATTTGTTGCTCAGACCCAGAAACAGCAAACCTGGAACTGAGCTATGCTATAGCTGAACTAGTACAGTATGCAGTAAAATGTGGCAAAAAACAGACCATACAATTCTAACAGGCCGTAGAATGCAAATACAAATTAAAAGTACAATATAAGAACAAAAATAGGCACTTATAGTTAGCTGGAAACAAGGGATGCCTCAGATCTTTCAGCATCTCAGTAAAGAGCTGATTTTAGTGCTCAAGTGATACCAAACAGTCTAGATTTAGCAAGTCTGAATTTAGCCTTTGCTATAAATGCAGAAGTACTAGAAATTCAAAGTGCATAAATCACAGTCACAACAGCAAATATCAGTCTAAATATAAGTATAATGCAAATACAAATTAAAACTGCAATATAAGAACAAAAACAGGCACTTATAGTTAGTTGTAAGCAACAGCTGACTCAGATCTTTCAGTATCTCAGTAAAGAGCTGGCTTTAGTGCTCAAGTGATACCAAACAGTTTAGATTTAGCAAGTCTTAATCTAGCCTATGCTATAAAATGTAGAGGTACGAGAAATCCAAAGTGCAAACAGCAAAAACAGTCTAAATAAAGTGGCAGTTCAGTAGAATACTTCCACAAGAGTGTGGACCACAAACCTTCCTACTGTGAAATAACTGGTCTGGAACCAAGAGTTTAAACCAGAAGCAAGTGTCTTAGAATAACAGACACAATAAGCTTTCATCAGCAATTCCCAACTTAGAAGGATGTAGGCCACACTCTCCTGCCACAAGAGTCTAGACCACAAACCTTCCTAATGTAAAATAACCAGTTTTGGAGCCCAAGTGCTTAATCCAGAACTATGATACTTCAGAGTAACATACACAATAAGCTGTCAACCAGCAATTTCCAGCTGAGAAGGGTGTAGGCTATCCTCTCCTGACATGAGAGTTTAGACCACAAATCTTCCTAATGTAAAATAACCATTTGGAACCCAAGTGCTTAAAGTGAAGCAAAGATTCTTAGAACAACAGGCACAATAAGCCTTTACCCAGTAATTCCCAGTCAGAAAGGCAGAAGTTACCATCTCCTCCCACAAGAGTGCAGAGCACAAACCTTCTTAACTGGTATTTTTAAATCCATGATGGTCTGTGTCTCAACACTCAATCCATGAGGTATGGTATTTAAAAATGTATTTGAGAAAGGTGAATTTGAAACTTTTATTTAACGAGAAAAATAACATGCAGGAAGATAAACCCACTGATGAAAAAAAATAAAAGACCCAGTAGTATTTGCCTCCAATGCATCACACACTTGCAGCCTTCAAGACAAAAAAGTGAGCACAACATAAAAATGGCTCTCAAAACACCACCACAATGTAAGTTGTATAATATTTCAAAGGATGACATCTTAGCACTTAAGAATTTCAGCAATGAATGGATGTGTTATGAAAGCAGACAAGGGTGGGGTCATACTTGTTACAGATACTGACAGTTACATAATCAAAATAGAGAACATGCCGAACACACCTGAGTTTTATTTTAAATATTTCTTTAAGGAAGTTAAACCTGCATATATAGAATGGAAAGAGAAGCTAACCACAGTGCTTAATGAAGAACTTACTAGTGAAAACTTTTTTCAAGTATTTGAAGACTCCTCACCCTAAATTACCTTGTCTTTTCAGGATTCCCAAACCCCATAAGAATGGAAGGTTCCACCTTACAGACTTGTTATTGCAAGTGGAAGCTCCATATCAGAGGCCACTGGCATATACTTAGATTTTATTCTGTGGTCTCTTGCTGAAAATAATTCATCTTTTATTTTAGATTTACTTGATTTTTTTATGAAAAATAAAAGAAGTGCATGTGACTGAACAAATCATTTTGATAACTATTGACTTTGAAGCCATATACACTCTCTTACCACACATGTACTATACTGAAGCAGCTACAGAGGCATATAGCAGAAATAACAATGCTACAGAAGGGCAAACTGAGTGCTTGGGAAAGCTAATAAACTTGGTGTTGAGTAACATTTTTTCAATTTCAAAGACTTACATATAGACAAAGGGGTAGCCCTGGGTGTGGCTATGACCCCTAGCCTGGGAATTGTAGCTTTAGCCAATTGTGATGAGGAATTTGTACTGCAAAGTGAAGACTGGAGTTATATGACTACCTACCTTTACTTTATTGATGATGTTTTCAGAGTCTGGTAAGGTTAGAAATCTGAACTCACTGAGTTTATCCATTATATCAATAGCTACACTTCCTTCCTGAAATTTCCCACTTCCATCAGCTTGGATTCAGTGCAGTTCCTTGATATGACTGCCAGTATTGTTACAAACAGAGGAAAATTAATTAGTAACTTATACAGGAAATGTACAAGACTCAACTACTTCACAGAAATAGTACACATTCAGTAAAAAGCTAATCATAATGTAATAAAACCACAAGGCTACAATTAGCATGAATTACCACAACTTTGGGCCTTTTTCACAAAAATATCAATGATTTGAAAATGATTTCTTAACCAGAGGATATGAATCATATATGTTACATATGATCCTGGATCCCATTAGAGATTCTAAAATTAACAATGATTCTATGTGGAATAGACTTTTGATATTATTTTACAATGAGGACATTGTAACCCAAAAGAAGAGAAAAATAAGGACAGTTGCACTCTAACTTACACCTGGTATTTCAGTACAGTTAATGCCATTGTTAAGTAGAACTGGGCCATCCTCACTGACAATTAGCAGCTTTTAAGGGGTTTAGGAGATTGCCTAACTTTTGTATATAAAAAGATCAGAAGCATACATAGCTATGTGGAAATGAAAAATAAGGAACACCAGGATGACATCAGCACTAAAAATCTATGTGCCACCTAACTGCACATTCTGTGAATATTCATTTGAGTATGCCTATCTTAAAAAGGATTGTGAAATCTTCAGCAGGTAGTAACTGTAATATTTAAAAAAATGTATATAGGGCCATATGTAATGTCTGCCCTGTATTTTATATGGGTAAGACTATGAATAAACTGCAAAGAAGGATTTCAGATCATCTTTCTGGCATCAGAAGTAAATGCCAGAGGAACTCCATATCCAAATACTTATTAGAACACCCCAGACATTCTGGTTTTAAATTTATCATTCTAAACTCTATGGAGATGGATGAACTTGAAGGGGACATCAATGGTGTAATGGAAAAAAAAAGAATTATCCTGGCAGTTGAAATGTAATGCCTTCAGAAAACCAGAACTTAACTACTATTGCTGTATTAAGAGCATGTTAAATTTATGTAAGCTGCTGCATAATATGAAAAGGTTTTTAGGGAATTTTTTGAAGAATATTTTTATGTATTAAAATATACTAAATAAAAAGATTTGCAGAATGTGTATAAATACAAATATGTTTAATTATTTTAACCTCAGTTCTGCTTTGATCGGATTTATTGCATTATACCAGGATTTAAATGGTAAATTCAAAGCACATATTTTTTCATGCCACTCTTATCATGTAGTATTGGTATAAATCCCCCATTCACCATACTGGTGGATGCTCATGCACACACCTGCTCACTTTTATACATTGCTAGTTTACTTCATCTACTGTTTTCTGTATTTTGTGTGTGTTTTTTTCTACTATTTGTCATTGTGTAAATATGTTTTGGGAATATGTACATGAAAACTGTCATGACAGTTTTTTTTGTTTTAATTATTTATTTATTTATTTATTTGCAAAGCACTGACATTTTTTCTGTGCTGTTAATAACAGTTTTTTATGCACACTAATATGCATGGAGGGATATTTATTAGATATTATTAGACATATGTATTTTTATATTTATCGTGTTTTAGTTTATGTTTATGGTTATATAGCTATATATTTTTATCTTGATTTTAGCTCTTGTCACAAACCTGATGGAGACTTTATTGCATTAGTTAGCCAATAGCAATTTTAGCTATATGTTATGCTTTTCTTAATACCTGATGTTGGAATGTTGGGTGCAAATAGATAGGTAGTGTTTTCTTTAACTAGGATTTCATTTGATCTAATCAGAAATAGTTTCTGGGGTGGGTACTTGCTGTTGTAAAATGCAGTTTTACAGCACTTTCAAGATTGTTTGCCATAAATAGGCTGGTTTAAAATGAAACAATATGTATATTTTCCACAGCTATTTCTAAGTATATAAATGTTTAACATTGTTAAAATATTTCTGATTTTTTTGTTACTGAGGATCACTTGTCTGTGACAAATAAAGCCTTGTTGCTTTGGTACACTATATGGGTTACATGATATTTGGAAATTATAGTGACTGAGCTCATCAATGGCATCTTAAGACCAGTAGTTTCTATGTGTTTTATATTTAAAAAACTGACTACAAACACTAAGCATTTTCAAAATCAAGCTGGATAATCAAATTAACTGTCAGAATTCATTAATGAATATTGATCATTTGGAGTGGTGGGATTTATTAGTACATGGGTTTCAGAATTTCCAGTTACTCCTTTTAGCAAACAGGAACTACTGAGTCACATACATTTTCTTTAAGTTAAAGAAATGACAGTTCTTAACAATATTATGATTTTAATTTGGACTGGTGATTACTCTATTGGCAATAATAAAATATATGACAAAAATGTGTTTGAACAATCATAAAATAATTAAATATTATGTAAAATGGGCTTGGCATTGCTTTCTAAAATGCAAAAATAATAATCTGATTTTATTCAGCTGCGGTCTTTGTAAATTAAGCATAGTTACTGATTGTTAACACTTTTTATCATGTTTGAACATCTGCAGAAAAATGAAGCAGACAATTTTCTGTTATGTCACTCATTTTACTAAATGTTTCTTTAGCTCTATTAGAAGTGTTCTCTGTTTGCCAATCTCACTCAGCTGTGAAATTGAAACTGTAAACAGAGATATTACATTTTCATCCATATTCTTTAAAAAATATCATCTGACACCCAAACAATCACTATGATGGCAGAATCAGTATGGCTTGATAACAAAGCATTTTCAAACAGAGCTGCAGATCACTCAATATCTTGCTAGTCAGAGCTCTATCATTTGACAGAGAAGCATCAGACTTGAAGTTATGCAGCTGTGCGGCAGTACCTTTTGACTCTGGAAGACTTATTAGCCACAACAGAGATAATATGGTAAAGATCAGTATCAAGCAATCATATCAACCTGCTGCATGCATTTTGTAAAGCCAGATTCTAGTCTTATTTACTGCAATTCAACAAGGTTCTGTAAAGCAGCACATTGATTTGCATAACTTGTTATCACATACAGAACATATTAGCAACGTGCTCCTCTCCACTAATTCAAATGACATGTTATTGATAAAAGACACAACAATAGAATATTATAAGAAATATAAGGTGAATTATGTAGACTCAAACAATGGAATCCTGAATCTTGGAAAATAGAAACAGGAAGGTTGCAGCTTAATTGCCATCAAAGTTTCACTAATTTAGGAATGTCTGCGTTGTGCACTGACTGCACTTTCGTACCAGAGAAAAGGTAGAAGGTGCATTTTTACTTTTCTTTTCCACATTCTTTCTCACTCTCTCCTCCAAGTTTCTGCAAACTCAGAATAGATATACCTAGAGAATCGGGGTGTAGAGGCTATCCCTACATTTACATGGTGCATGCTTCTCAAAAAAAAAAAAAGTGCTCTTTGACCTCATATACATCACTGTTTTGAGATCATGAAGTCCAAAGAATTCAGGCATTTTAGTTTAGATCAATTGCTTGTTAACTATATGACACAATTAATTATTGTGAATCACCAGAGACAGAGTTCTTGGTGTAGCAGATTGAATAATTAGTAGAGCATTCCAAGAAATAGCTAATCGTCTGCTAGAGAAGAATCGTTGTGCTGATGCAACTAGAAAAATTAACACTTAATTCTATGTTCATATTTTGCATTAAAATAACATGTGTTTTCAATTTAGTAGTTATAATGAACAAGTTCACATATAAAAAGTATAACAAAAATATTTTAAGGACTTCATTATCTGATTTGGAATTATTTGACATTATGTTTTGAAACTCTTTGATTAGTTACACTCTCATACCTTGGATCAATTGCACAAAATGATTTGTGCTAGTGCACTTAGGTCTATGGTAGCATAAATATGAGGCACGAAGAAAGCAAGACACTTTTTTTAAGAAAGAAGCAGTGCAACACTGCTCAAGTATGCCACCTGGACTAGTGTTATGCAATGCTAGCTCTGCATCATGTAAAATGGGACTCCTCTATTAACAGAGGTTACTAGTGTTATGCAATGCTAGCTCTGCATCATGTAAAATGGGACTACTCTCTTAACAGAGGTTACTAGTGTTATGCAATGCTAGCTCTGCATCATGTAAAATGGGACTCCTCTATTAACAGAGGTTACTAGTGTTATGCAATGCTAGCTCTGCATCATGAAAAATGGCACTCCTCTATTAACAGAGGTTACTAGTGTTATGCAATGTTAGCTCTGCATCATGTAAAATGGGACTCCTCTATTAACAGAGGTTACTTGTAGAAGGTTTTGGCTCCAAGTTCTGGCTGTGGTGCTGTACCATGGAAGGCAGTTATAAATGACTGTTCCTTAGTATGTCAGAGAGAGCTAACAGGAACAGTGGTGTCCCCCCACCTGCCATTACTGTTGATGACCTTATCTTTTAGGGAAGGATGTTTCATGCATTTCTGCCCATTTTGTGAAAGAGATGCTTTTTTATAGTGCCTCACTGTCAACCGCAATAGTCACAAATTTCACAGTCCTGTTTATGAATCGTACATATGTGTTAGAAATATGTGTCTCCCTTCTGAAACTTATGTTTATCACTTACCCCAAAACTTTCTAAAATCATCTAAGCATTAAAATTTCTTTAATGTTTATTTGTATGGCTTCTTGTTTTGTCTTAAGATTAAGTAGTTTAGTTAAGGTTTTTATCTCTTTATTTATCCAATCATTCATTCACTCATTTGAATTTGTTTACTAGAGTGCATTATTGACTACCTCAATCCAATCATCTTTATGCATAAACTACTGCATTTCAGAGAGTAGACATTCTGAACTACAAGTATTCCTTTATCCAAAATCTTCTCATTTATATGTATTGAGGAGCAACATCTTCCAGTTTCACTGAAATGAGCTGCGATGCTGTACATCTGTAAGTCACCCCTCCAATCAAGATTCTGTTTAACGTTTTTCCATATTCATTCCCTACATTTATGTCATACAACATGATTATCATAGGATATCCTTGCATTTTTGTTGTTAAAAATACTTTACACCTACTGTGCGCATTCTTGCTTTGTCACTCTCTGCACATTTTCCCTAAAGTACATTGCTTTGCCCTTTTTGTACTGACTTCAACACTGTGAACTATTTTATCACTTCTGTATCACTGACAAATCCTTCTTCATCCTTTCCTCACCGTATTATGAAACAATTTGAGACAGATATGTTTAGCACCTATAAAAACATATTTCCTTTCAGTCCTCAACAAATATTATACAGCTGTTAAAGGGGGAAAGTTCCTGGATTGAGATGGTGTTAGGGATTAGCTTAATGACTAAAGTGTTTACTTCATAAACACAAGATACAGAATTTGAATCTCACCTTGGGAAAAATGGTTAGGCTTAAAAAGGCCATCTTGGGTCGTTAGCCAAGTAATCAGATATTAATCTAGCAGGTGACTGTATCTTATCTCATTGTAATTGCAGTGATACTGTTGCAGTTGTTGCTCTCTTATCCATCATCTTTTATAACTTACAGCAGATTCTAAGGATAACGTCTTTACTGACACCATGTCCACCAGCTAAAATATCAAGATAGGTCAAACCAACCCCGGTGTTATCATCCACTAGTTTTGTTATCCTCCCAAAGAAATTTGTAAAGTCAATCTGAGCATCACCCTGACTGAATCCATATGTTCTTGACGCAGTACTAAACTTGGCCTGAAGTATTTACATTTCTTTTAAACATGAGTCCTGCTTTCAGGAGAACTAATCTGTAGCTTGCAATTTCTTTACTGCTCAATGCCTTTTGAAATTATGTCATGTATACCTTTTTCCAATCCTGGGATAATGCAAGAACTCTTATTTTACTAAAATTACAAAGGCTTCAAACTATCACATCAATAATAATATTTCTTGTAATCCTGCTCTGCACAGGTAACTTTAAGTAAATCCATGGTGAACTCTACTCTAATGATTGCAAAAGACATGGTGCTGTAATTATTACATCTATTATGATTTTCAAGGCCTCTTAATGTATGTAAAATGTTTTCTGCTCAGTTTAACTGTATAAGATACTATTTTCTCTGCCTGAGCATTTGAAATTATAGTTACTTCTCCTGCCCTTTATTTTGACTATACATTATAAAGTTTCTTATATCACCTGATCTTTTATGTTATGCCACATCCTTTGAGTATTTCTGTGTTTTGGGTGGTACTGCAGCTTGGCAATCTACTTCCTATTGACAAATGAACCCTAAACCATTTTTAATGTAATTTTAAAAATAAAATTTCCTTTCTGTGTGTGTTTTTTAAACTTGGAAATTATACTTTTGTTCAAGATTGTTCAGCCTCAGAGTTTGTTAAATGTATAGTGCACACTGGGCAAAGTGTTCGGCATGAGGGTAGTTTTGCTGCAGTCACATAAAATGAAAATTTATTGTGGGGTAGTAGTGTGGTAAATGAGGTTCTCTAATTTGGTTCTTGAATGTGGTGCTTCCTTCTGGAATGTTCATGTTACCCCTGCATCTATGCTTCTCACGGCCCAAGCACAGGCAGAGGAGTGAATTGTTGATGTTCAGATTGTGCCTAGGTATGCATATGCAGATTGCATGTATGTATGTATGTATCCATATAAAACATGCATGCATTATGTTCTTTGATAGGCATCCTACACTAGAACACTAACATATTATTATTCTTCCTTCCTGGGACAAGTTCTGTCTCTTTATGGCTGTGACAATGATTAGAATGGGAATTAAAAGTGAATGTATTAATGGTTTAAAACTGATTTGCTTCTATTTAATATCTCCATGGTTGCTGCACATCCCCTCCCAAATTTAAAAACATTACTGATTTTTATAAGGTTGTCTTACCTAAAATCTAACACTCCAACTTTTTAAAGCTTGATTTTAATGTATAAAAAGTTGATTTGGGAAGAGCTGATATAGCAAAAAGCTAAATTCTCCTGACTGTGAGCAGAGTTGGAATCTTTTCCCATCAGATATTCCAAACTGATAAGTACACTTTTTGCAACTCAGTTTACACTGTGCTGTAGTTATATATTTGCTGTATTGTTTCTGCCCTTCATTGTTGTCTGCACTTTGTTTCTCAGGGTAGCTCAGAAGCTAGTTTCAGGTGTGGGGGGGGGGGGGTGTTGAGCCAGCCCATCTTAGTTGTTAGTCATTGTCTGAGGTGTATTTTCTGTGTTCTACTGCATTACAAACTGCATTTCTGTGAATTTGTGCAGAGCTGATACAGCAGAAAGCTAAATTCTACTGACTGAGTAGAGTTTGAATCTTTTCCCATCAGATATTCCAAACTGATAAGTAAATTTTTTGCAACTCAGTTTGCACTGTGCTGTATTTATATATTTGCTTTATTATTTATTTGCTGTATTGTTTCTGTCTTTTGTTGTTGCCTGCGCTGTTTTTTTCTCACCTTCCCTCCCAAATGTTCTTGTAGTCTTAAACTTGGTGGCTTTGGATTTGCCTGCCCCTGCTGTAAATCTGATCTTGGTCACTGCTCCCAGTCCAATCTCATTTGATCACCCAAGATGGTACAGTGAGATTATTTGGGCAGGACTACCCCCATGCTTCTTTGACTTTGAACAATTATGTTTCCTCCCTTTCCACTTTAAAAAAATGTACACTTTATTCATCTGTGTTTACTGTAGTTCTGTTTTTCATACTTTATTACCTTATTTTTGCTGTGTGCTCTTAAGTGTTCGAGTGCTTTTATTCTGCTGCATTTAATACTGCTTGTTAGTAGCCTAATTAAATGTATATGTTATTCTAAGCATTTTAAGCTTTGGTGTTAGCACTTGTGCTTCAGGTGAGTTACTTTACATTTAAGAAGGTTCTTCTGGTCTACACTCTTGTGGACAAACCCTTAACAAAACATTTTCTCCATAAAGTCCTGCATACCATTGCTAGAATCTCCTTGTGTTCTGACTGTGTGTGCTTCTCAAACAATCCAGAAATATAGAGCTGATAAGTATATTTTTGGCACTTTTTAACTGTTCAGAGTTCTGACCTGCCTTAATTTTTACTTGACTGAATTATTTATATATTTGCTGGCATTGTTTTCTAATAACTCTAAGTGACTCCATTTTGATTTTTTCCTAATTTACTGCTTTCTGCACTTGTTTTTGGTCATTTTTTAAATGTAACTGCATTTATTTGAACTGTATTTGCTTTAATAGTGCTACTCACTCAAGTGTGCTAGCTTGCACTGCATTTGAATTGTTTTACTGCTGTTTTAACTGTTTTTCTGTAAAAAAACAAACAAACCAAAACAAAAAGGTCTAAGCTTGTTTCCCATCTTTCCCATAACTAGTCTAGTCCAGATACAGATTTGCTGTATCCAGGACTGTTTGTAAGCTTCTGAGCTCCCCCCAAGCCTTTCTGTTTTAGAGGGAAGCCTTCTAGCTTATCAGTGGGAGTGGTAAGCAATAGGTAGCCTATCTACCACAAAAGGAGTGGCTTCTGGCCAAGAAATTGTAGTTTATTGGCTGATTGAGCAGTATTTCCATCCCTTTCAACTTTCTGGTTTAAAAACCTGTGTTTGCATGGGTTTGCACTGGTTTAAGCTCCGCAGACCCAGTTTTGGCATCCTGCAGGCTACAAGATCACCAGAAAGGAGAAAGAGATACTCTAAGTGCCTCCATTTTGATTTTTTCCTAATTTACTGCTTTCTGCACTTATTTTTAGTCATTTTTTAATTTAATTGCATTTATCTAAACTGTATTTGCTTTAATATTGCTACACACTCAAGTGTGCTAGCTTGCATTGCATTTGAATTGTTTTTACTGTGGTTTTAGCTACTTTTCTGTAAAAAAAAAAAAAAAAAGTTCTAAGCTTGTTTCCCTCCTGTCCTGTAACTAGTCTAGTCCAGATACAGATTTGCTGTATCCAGGACTGTTTGTAAGCTTCTGACCCCCCCCCCAAGCCTTTCTGTGCTGGTGGGAAGCCTTCTAGCTTATCAGTGGGAGTGGTAGGCACTAGGTAGCCTATCTACCACAAAAGGAGTGGCTTCTGGCCAAGAAATTGTAGTTTATTGGCTGATTGAGCAGTATTTCCATCCCTTTCAACTTTCTGGTTTAAAAACCTGTGTTTGCATGGGTTTGCACTGGTTTAAGCTCCGCAGACCCAGTTTTGGCATCCTGCAGGCTACAAGATCACCAGAAAGGAGAAAGAGATACTCTAAGTGCCTCCATTTTGATTTTTTCCTAATTTACTGCTTTCTGCACTTTTTAGTCATTTTTTAATTTAATTGCATTTATCTAAACTGTATTTGCTTTAATATTGCTACACACTCAATTGTGCTAGCTTGCATTGCATTTGAATTGTTTTTACTGCGGTTTTAGCTACTTTTCTGTAAAAAAAAAAAAAAAAAGTTCTAAGCTTGTTTCCCTCCTGTCCTGTAACTAGTCTAGTCCAGATACAGATTTGCTGTATCCAGGACTGTTTGTAAGCTTCTGAGCCCACTCCCCCAGCCTTTCTGTGCTGGATGGAAGCCTTCTAGCTTATCAGTGGAAGTGATAAGCACTAGGTAGCCTATTTATCACAAGAGCAGTGGTTTCTGGTCCAGACATTGTAGTTTATTGGCCATTTGGGCAGTTTTTCCATCCCATTCTACTTTTTGGTTTAAAATCCACATTTGCATTGGTTAGCACTTGTTTAAGCATCTCACAGCGGCACCGAGCTGAGGTAAACTATTATTGGTACCAGAAAGTTCGCTCTTCAGTTTTTCCCTTAAATCTTGCTAGTTCTTTATCTCTCTCTCTTGCACTTCAAACAGCTTAATCGCTTTACACTTCAACAGGCTTTTGTAGCAATTATTGTGGCACACGTAAATGCCATCAGCACTAGTCATTTTTTACAGAAATAGCTCCAGTACTTAGTAGTTATGACCACCCCTCCTGGCATGATTAAATCCCAGTCCCATGTGCTTTCTTCTATTAACCTGGTGCACTTGGGCATTCTGAGGCAGTGTAGCAACTGGCACATGTACACAGACAAACCTCTCATCTAACGTCCCGACACTCAGACTTGTGAGAGATGCACTTATATCACCAAATTGGAAGCTATGCACTCTCCAGCCAATACCAGACTAGCTGGCCAAGAGGAGAAGGTCAACACCTGCACCACACCACATGGAACACATAGCCCTACAGAACATCCACCATCATAGCTCTCACATAAAAACACAAACCACACACCCACCTTCATGGATGCTTTCAATTAAAAATTTACCCAAACAGCAGAGACCTCCAAGATAGAAATGCATTCGACCACCACAAAACAGCACAAACCACAGGACACACAGCTCACCTCCACAGTCTGCCCCTCAATCTAAACCGCTAAGGCTAAACACCTTGCCCAGTACATTAATCATAGGTGACTCAATAGTGAGGCACACAGATGTCCCACTCACTCGGTTGAATAAGGAGAAGGTAACAATCAACTGTTTATCAGGTGCCAGAATCCAGCACAACACATGCACTCAGTTCACTCCACATCAAGTACAAGTATGACTCTGTCATTATCCATGTGGGTGTGAATGACCTGAGATACACCTCCCTGGACTACATAAAAACAGACATGGTGGAGCTCTCAGATTATGTGGCACAGGCAGGTATGACTCTAGCCCTGAGCAATATCCTACCATCACCCAGAATGATATCACAGTACAAACAAAAAATTATTGACTTCAACAATTGGCTAAGTTTCTGGTGTCATTCTAATGGGATCCAGTATCTGTTGGCTTTTGATGACATGATTGACAGACCTTGATGCTTTGCCAGAGATGGCCTGCATCTGTCACCCCTGAGTTTCCGGGTATTGGCTAAGGCTCTTGCCACCCCTATAGTGCCTTTTATAGGTGGTGCTCCAAAGACCAAATTACCACCGTAACATCTATAAACAAATGCACTCTGAGGGTCATGCTGCTCAATGCTAGTAGTCTAAATCTCAAGATGCACTTGCTCGAAGCACTCCTCAAAATGGAGAACATCGACATTTGTGCTGTAATGGAGACCTGGTTTAAAGCGGCAGAAAGCACCCCTGCACTACCAGGCTATAACTTATTCCACAACATCCGGCCCCAAAACATAGACCAAAGCTTCAAAGGTGGTGGTGTCTCCATATTCATAAAGGATATGCACACCTCCAGACTAGCAGCCCAACATAATGCACCTGAGTTACTTCAGGTACAACTAACATTGGGTAAGACAGCGATCCAGGTCATAGCCTGCTATATGTCCCCAACCATGTCCCTAGACTCTCACTCCACGTTTCTAAGCACCCTGGAGTCTATCAAGGTCCAAGCCAACACTCAATACCACAATCAACAGAACATGCTGGAGGGACAGCTTCCTCCCCCAGAAACTGACCGTGTTCTGGAATAGAATTTCCATACATGTCAAGCAGAGCACCTTGCTGTCCCTCTTCAAGAGAAATCTTGATGTGTGGATGGGTAATAGAAAGTTCACCCTGGGGATCACTCCAGTGGTTCTACTTGATAGAGGCACTGGGAACTAATGTTAAGATGCCAGGGCACTTCTATGGGCTAGGTTTGTAAAGGCTCCAGGGCCATTAGCCCAGTACACACCTATGAACCTATGGCTGCTATCATATAAATGTAAAGTCTTTTAGGTCTGCAGTTTATTTCAAGGCAATCATCATTAGTTCATTTGATTCCTAGTGAAAGAAAAATGACGCAATTTCTGATAGCTTTTCCAAAGCATGCATTGCTGTCAAGTCTCTGACAGAGCAGAAATTAAATTAGACAATGATTAGTTCCACTAGTCTCTAAAAATGCTATAGTATGTATGATCATAATTAGTGTTTAGCTTTTCTGTATTTGTATATAATATGAATATGCAAAAAGTACTGTAACTTTAAAAAGCCATGTATCCCATAATGTATCATGTGTGATTTTTTCAGTTGTTACAGAGGCTGTGATAAGTAAAGATGCTGTTAACATTATTCTTTCTGCACTGTTATTTTTTGTGTTGCTAAAGTTGCTGTATTACTGTAAATGCTGATGTATTCTGATATTATTTATTCTTCCGCCTAACATGGCAATGTAACCAAAGGTGTGCATAATGATATGGCGTTAGGAATAGGATCTCTCATATAAAGAAATAATGCAAACACAATTCAGACCAAAAGACCATGCTAACAAGTCATGTGAATGTCAATAAGCTCACCCTAAGCCATTTTTATTGAAGATTCTTGTTTTACCTTGCAAAAGTGGCAATTTTACAAAATATCTGCCATTTAGCCATAGAAGCATGGGTTTCTATTAAATATGTTTAAATTTATCTCACCATAACCATTTGACTTTACAAAGCCATTTGCTTGATCTGCATGGAGGCAGAGGTTCACGTGTCAGAACTACAGCCAAGTTAGACAAAGAAAATAAAGAAATCAAGGCAAACACATTGTTGTACACAAGTAAAATGTAGAGGCAATATACATTTCATTTTTGTTCGCTGAGGGTTAGAGTATTACATATAAATTATTCACATGTACATATTTTAGAACAACATATATGTTATACATATATGTGCATAGCTTAGTATTGTTGTCAGTTACTGTGCTAATACTTATATAAAATCATATAATCTCACTAAGTGGCATTAGTGGTATATCACAGAGCATAATTGTGTTCCAAGCAATTAACCTGGGTTTGATTCCCAGCCAATGTACAAAGTCTGTACTTTTTGTCTGACAGTTGCCATGGAAAGTTAAGACTGCGAGGTATAGCTCCTATGGTACAGGGATTGATTCCCTTAGCCTTCATGTGCCTATATATATATATATATATGGATCTACCTTAGTAGATTGACATGTTAAAAGAGCGAACATGAATTAACCGATGCCAGAAGATCGCAAGTCACTTCACCGACGCCAGAAGATCGACAGTGCACAAACACGACATCGCACACACCCGACACATCATACCAACAAACAAAACAAATCCCCTATCCAAAACCCACACACACAACACAAGCACACCAAAATCCTTACAAACGAACACTAACCCATACATACACAACTATCTACAACCCTAACCCAAACCCTTACCCTAAGGTCCATCACTATCGCACACTCACCTAACCCGCGCCCTAACCCTAACTCACTTATCCCACCCCTACCCCTACAGACCACCAACATCGCACACTTACCTTACTCGCACCCTTACCTAATCCGTGCCCTAACCCTAACTCACTTATCCCACCCCTACTCCTACAGACCACCAACATCGCACACTTACCTTACTCGCACCCTTACCTAATCCGTGCCCTAACCCTAACTCACTTATCCCACCCCTACTCCTACAGACCACCAACATCGCACACTTACCTTACTCGCACCCTATCGTCCGTCACTACCACATACTTACACATCCTTTCCCCATCACAGTGTTCTCCGCGTCGGTGTCTTCCTCCGTCGGTCTTCTGCCTTGTCGATCTTCCAGCGTCGGTGAAGTGACTTGCGATCTTCTGGCGTTGGTTAATTCGTATTCGCTCTTTTAACATGTCGATCTACTAAGGTAGATCCATATATATATAGATATATATATATATATATATATATATATATATATATATATATATACTTACATTTGCAATATATTATATTTATTGAGGTATTAAATGTGTAATGTAAATGGGATTTCTGACTTCTCAACAGATAAACATATCAAAAAGGCAAAGTCTGAGGATTTGGATTTAGCATTTTACCTACTCACTACTGATTAAGAGTAAAAGTGATAAGAAGAGTGTGAAATATATCCTGCATCTGTGCAGATAAAAACATTAAAGCAGTAATATGAATTACTACACATTGCTACAACCTCAGCAGTGACGGGTGAAAGGCATTACGTTTCCTATGCAAAAATACATCTATTTTATTTGTGTGCTTATTTATTTATCTATATTTGTTTATGGGGTTGAATTCTGATCCAAAATGACAAATGTTCAGGTTCATCCCAGGGTTGCAAAATAAACATAATTGAAAATAAAAATAACAATACAGTGATGAGACAAAATATAAACAGTGAAAAGCAAACTTTATGCATAATAGTAAAAATAAAAGTTCTGACTAGTTTATGGATTTGAACATCTAAGAATGATACATAGCAAATTCCATCACTGTGAAAATGTAATTGTTAATAAGATAAATAAAAACTCATTAGCTCTACTACTGTTACCCTTGAAGATACAACTGTTGGAGTGTGTAGACCAACAAAGTCAAGTGCTGATGACCTAGAGGAATTCATGTATTTCTTGCAAAAAAAGAGGACAGAAGAAGAATATTAGCTGGGGACTTAAATTTACCAGAAACAGACTGGAATAATATTGATTCAACAACATTATTAAGGAAATTATTCACAATGTATGTTCAGGAACAACAATTGCTTCAGATTGTAAAAACACCAACCAGGGAATGGAACATAATAGACATTGTTTGTGTTCCTAAAGAAACTACTGTTACGTCAAGTCAAATTTTAATTTGTTACTAGATAATTCTGCCAAACTGAAATCTAAAACAATGCACAGAAGATTAATTAGATATTATATGGAAGCAAAACAGTCAGCATGTAAAACTAACTGGAGTGATGTGTTCATTGGAAAAAATGTAGATGGAATGTGAAAAGTTTTGAAAGAGAAATTGTTTAAGTGCAAAAAAAAATCAAAAAATGTTTAACATCAGGATCTAGGCATACAATGCCAGGGGATATATTTCCATAAGAACAACATACCTGATTAAGGTGAGAGACAAAAAAATATAAGAAAATGAAGCAAGGTTGAACTACAACTTTGAAAAACTGAAATAAACAAATTAAGCACAGCATGAGACAAGAGCAAGAACATTTTGAAGAAAAGTTAGATATAGCTATTGAGCATAATAGGAAACCTTTTTATAGATACACAAGATGTGGAAGGAGTAAAGACATAGAAACTGATAAACTTTGTGTAGCTTCTAAAATTTATTCTGAGACATGACTGATTATAGATATATTTACAAAATCTTATACAAAACAGTTTGGCTCCACAAAGGGGGTGATAAATTGTCCAAATGATATCTGGGTAACCTCAGATACTAAAATCAGATTAGAATATACTGAAAAAGAACTGCAAAAACTGAATCCAAACAAAGCATAGGGGAGGAGATGGAATTAGTAAAAATACCTGACAACACTTCAGCAACAACTTGCAGTACCATTATATCTATTATTTACTAGGTTATATAAATATGGGGAGATTCCTGAAGAATGGAAACGTGCTTATTAAACCTGTCTTTAAGAGAAAGGGGAATAGGGCAAATGCTGAGTAATATAGACCCTTACGTCTACTTTCATGTTGTGGAAAAATAATGGAGAAGGCAATATCAGGTAAGTTATTGTTAGAACTGGATAGGTTGTGACTTGAAAGCACATATCAGCACGTATATGTTGACAATAGATCTAGTACCACCTGTAACATGATGTTCTATAACAATATCATAACAGTTATGAATGAAGACTTGTGCTATGATATAATTTATATAGATTTAACTTCAGAATTTGACAGAGTCATGCAGAAAACACTGATCCATAAATTAGAACAACTAGTTATCAGTGTACTCTTTATAAGATGGATAGCTGCATGGCTTACAAATAGGACAGGGCACGTATCCTACAGAAATTGGACAGATGAAATTCTTGGTTACGGTCAGATTGTCCTGCAGGGCTCTGTCCTAGGCCCTTACTTATTTAGATTGTATCTTTCAGATCTAACTTTTTTATCTGAGGTGTCCTGCATTCCATATGCAGATGACCTGAAATTGGGTAAACTGATTACATGTGTTACAGATAAGGAATGTCTACAAATAACTTGACTAAATTGACCATTTAGGCACAGGAGAATAATGCTAATAAATACATCAAGAACTAAGCATGTGAGATTTTGGAAACAAACTGAAAGGTGAAGATTTAATACAGCACACAGAAATTGAAACTATAGATTAATTTAAGGACCTTGGTATATAGATAGATCCATTTGTGAGTTTTTCTAACCATATCAGCCAACTGGTTAATGATAGTTATAAAACTATATGTTGCGTAAAAAGATGTCTAAAGTCTAGGAAGTCTGAAATCATGAAGTCCTTGTTTGTTAGTTACATTAGACCTAAGCTTGAGCATGGAATAACAATATGCAAACCTTATAAGAAAACAAACATGAGTAAACTAGAAAGAGTACAGCGGAAATATACCAAGGGCATTCATGGATATGAAAATTTAAGTTATTATTAAATACTAAAATATCTTATCTGGTACAGTGTCTCTTACAGATATCTAAGAGGAGATCTTATTCAGGTGTATATGGTATTTAGAGACAACTACCTCTGGGAATGTTTGGGGTACTAGAGAATCATCAGACAGCCTAAGAAGAACATTCGGATTTGGGTCTGAATGGAGAGATAATAAATGAGCAGGGGTCTAAACGGAGAGATGATAAATCAGCAGGAATGCAAATGGAGAGATGATAAATGATCAGGGGGAGAGATGATAAATCAGTTGGGATCTGAATGGAGAGATGATAAATCAGCAAGGATTCAAATGGTGAGATGATAAATCAACAGGGGTCTGAATGGAGAGATGATTAATCAGCAGGCAAAGGAGAGTAGCATTGCTGGAATTGAATTCATGCTCATGTCTTGGTGAGTACCTTCATGAGGTAGACCTGTTTTTCACAAAATCTGACCAAGATGACATCAAGATATAGACTGTATTTTATATAGCATATATCATGGACGTGAGTAGGTTAAAAAAATAAAAAAGTTACCTAGGTGCACAAAACTCAAGATAAAAAAGTGCTCAATTCTGGTAGGCACACTGTTGCCAAGCCTGAAAGAAATGACAGTGTAGAATCCTCAAGACAGAGAACCATTTCTACAATGGGGTTAGGCTAGGGCCCAGGGGGAGGATGGCCTCCCTGTTGTATATGGAAGTAGCAGACCACAAAAACTGATCAGCCAAAACAAGCTATATAGATATGCAAGAAATGTTGTGCTCTCCAACAACTGAACCAAATAAAACAATTTAGGGTCCACGCAAATTGCACCTGTGCTCCCCTGCAGCAGTACTGAACAAAGTGAACCAACTCACTATGCAGATAAGAAATCTTTAATAGTCACATAGATTAAGCGCTTTCATCTGCAGACCACCAACTTCATCAGAATCTGTTAAAAATGTCATTAGATGTGCTTATATAGTTTCTTTCAACCAATAAAAATCACTCAACAATTATGTTTTAAATTTTGAATAATCTGTCATTTAAAGAAACAGGAATAAAACTCATTACAATATATTTCACTACATGCAACTCACAATAACCTTACTAAAATATTTAAAAAACATAAATTTGCTATTGATGATAACATTGTTCACTGGAACATAATGGAAACCAAACTTATTACCACGAAAAAAATGTAAAATGGCAGATTTCCATAAAAAGCATCACCCAGGATAGAACCCTGGTTGCTCATATCTAACGTCTGATGCTCTATTGCCAGAGCTACAGCAACACTACTGGAAAAATGTAATTTTTTTTTTACTTCAATCGTCTCATTTCTAAGACTGGGGTAATGGTGAAATTATCATTAATACATGGATAGCTGGCTGCATTTAATAATAACTGCCATCTGACTTCTCTTTCTTTTAAGATACATTTAATGTCCCCTTCTCTGAGATTCATATAAACACATTTCAGAATGGCAAACTTAAAATTGGAATATCCATTACTAGATTCTAAATGCCTATACAATGCATTATTTTTGTCCTTTTTCCTAATACAATAATAATGCTCATAAATTCTATTCTTAAGGGGTCTGTTGGTTTGCCCTACATAGAATGCGGAACAGCTGCAATATTTTGCCAAATATATCACCCTCATAGTGTTACAATTACCTCTCCTAAAATACACTCTAGTTCTATGGATGTTGTCTAATACCAATGTTATATCCTCATTTATTGCAGAGCATTGGTTGCAGCTTCCACATTTTTTAGTTCTTTGCAAGTCCTTTCTATTACCTATACCATTTCCTTTATATTCATATCTGTGCTTTAAATGTCGTCCTGTTTTATACACAAAAATGGGCTTCTCTTCTAAAATATTATACACTTCCATGTCCCCCTTTAACAAAACCCAGTTTTGTTGAACAATGTTCTTTATAGCTTCAGCAGACTGATTGTATTCCAATATGAAGGCCCTCCCATAATTGTCATTATTTGTGCCTTTATGTGTATAAACCATACTGTCACCCAGTAGGGGGTTTTACCTAACACCCTATTCACTAACAATGAATTGGGACACCTCCTTAATCATGGAAACATGATACCCTCTTTCCTGAAACATATTACCTATATATTCAATCCTGGTAGGCACACTGTTGCCAAGCCTGGAAGAAATGACAGTGTAGAATTCTCAAGACAGAGAAACATTCCTACAATGGGGTTAGGCCAGGCCCAGGAGGAGGATGGCCACTCTGTTGTATAAGGAAGTAGCAGACCACAAAAACTGATCAGCCAAAACAGAGCCATGCAGATGACAGAGTAGACTATTGAGGATAAAAAAGAAATTAGGTATTGTTACTATTATGAAAGAAGACCATAATTTCTGGACAGAAGATATCCAAAAAGATCAAGAGAGAAATTAGAGGAATGAAAAATACTTCCACAGGAAAAACTGTCAGAAGCTTCAAATACAAGTTTGTGTTCATTAATACAACAGATCCATGAAAAATGCTATATAGAACAAGAATCTGTGGACTTTTGAAAAAAGAAGTGACCAAGGAAGTGCAGAAATATAAAGAACAAAATCTAGAGATTTTTCAAGGGTATATAAAATAAATATGGACATGAGAAAGAAAGAGAGATCTGATATGGTGTAATATTTATGCAGAGGAGAAAGCAAAATTAATAAACATAAAAAGGCAGCCACAAAGATATTCAAAGAGTAATACAGGCAAAGGCATCCAGACATGGAAAAAGTCACAATAAAAAAGATAAGATCACAAGGAGGAAACATAGAACAGAAGATTAATAAAGTAGAAGTTAAAAAATAGAAGCTGAAGTTATGGAATACTTGTGAAGTGAAGGAATTAGTGTAGAAAGTCTAACACAGGTTGTATCACAGCATGATGGAACGAGTCCCCAAAGTAAGGAGAAACAGGAGGAGCAGGAAACATCTGAAAAAGAAATGGACATGGGAAAGAAAAAGATTTAATATGGTACAATATTTATGCAAAGGAGAAAGCAAAACAAAAAGAGCAACATCACACATGCTCATCCGGACATGGAAAACTTTACAATACATAAAATAACAAAACAAAGAGGAAAAGTAGACGAGAGGATTAGCAATGGTGAAGTTAAAGCAATAGAAAGTGACATCATTGATTACATGTGAAGTGAAGGATTTATAGTAAAAAATGTAACTCAGATAACAGCACAGAAGGATACAGCAATGGACACCTAAATTAAGGAGAAACCATGGAGTGGGAAGTATCTGATCAGTTGCCATATGAAGATACTTTGGAGAATTCCACAGGAAACCCATGCAGATGTTCAGTAGTAGTTGGACAGCAAGGGAAGGAACAGGAAACTGTGACAATTCTGATGCAGTCAGTGTTGTGCAGTGATAGGCCACTGAGTTCCCATATGAAAGAGCAATGGATGACACAGGATAAAACTGAAGAGTGGGTGGCACAGGAAAATGTTCTGGAACTTTCTATAGAACGCCCACAGGAAATGGAGAACAAAGAATGCACTCTCAGTTAAGAAGAAAATTATCTAAGAGAAGAGTTGCTTGATTTAATAGAGTTGGACTGACATATTAATATCAAAGAAAGAAATAGACTACAGAAAGTCAATAAAACTCAGAAGAAGGTTAATAAAACAAATGGACACAGTAATTAGGACTATCTATAAAGATTCATGTGATATAAAAGAAGTTAACAGGGTACACTACTGTGAAGCTAAATTAATAACAGATAAAGTCTTACCACAAGAACACAGGGTAGTAAAGGAAAGGAAGGGGAGAAATCGAATGCTATCCTGGAAGTATTGAATAGAGAAAACTATAAAACAATTAAGACAAGAAGTGTCACTGATAGAAGAGTATAGAAAAGGGAGCAGATCAACAAAAATACTCCAAAAGTTAGACATGATAAAGGCAATGTGCAGTATTAGGACAGATCAGGATCTATCATACAGTATTTGCAAATGATAAACTGAAAATATCAGCACAGGCAGAAAGACTTAGAAGATATGCAGATAACTATAAAGGAAAAGTACAAAATAAGTAATTTATTGATGATCCAAAAAAGTTTTATAGAGAATTGGGAAACAAGGCAAAAGAAATTGAAACACCACCAAAAAAAGAAGAAATGGATGTATTTTGGAGAAATATCTATGAGGATCATGTAAAACATAGCAAAGATGCTAAATGGAGAGAAAAAGTTAAAGAAAGAATAAGAAGTTCAAATGTACAGGATATAAAATGGCATGAAGTAACGGCCAGAGAGATCGAAAAAAAGTTAAGAAAAGCTTCTAATCAGAAAATACTAGGCCTAGATGCAGTACCTAACTTCTGGCTAAATGTATTAACATCTTTACATGAAGATTTAGCCATGAGTAAGAGCTATTTATATGCACACCCCAGAGCTATTTATATGCACACCCCAAACAGACACCAGCCTGACTAACAACAGGAAAACAATACTCCTACTTAAGAGTGAACCCGCAAGGTATTCTAAAAACTACAGCCCAATAACTTGTCTTATGATGATGTGTAAATTATACACTGGAATTGATGCTGACAGAGTTTATAATCATTTAGAAGAAAACTCAATCATGGCAATAGAACAGAAGGTAATAAAATGGGTCTGTATCACCAAATCGAAAAGACTGTTGATTGAATGGCATTTACATCGGAAATGCTGTTCATCGAGGTGTTTATTGTGAGATCAGGGTACAGTGAAGATCAGAAAATTTGTCCTTTCCTCACTGTAGTGCAATCTTAAGAGTCGGTATATATAATTAGCGGGGGTGTGTGGGGAGTGCAGTCCCCCACAAGCGTGACATTAATAAATGGCATTTTCAATGTAAATGCCACTCAAAACCCGGTCTTTTTGATGTCATGATATAGACCAAATTAGAGAAAGTCATATGGAACAAAGGATCATTTACTGTTAAATAAAGTCATAACGGAGAACTGTAAAAAGGGGAAGAATCTAAGTATGGCATGGATAGACTTCAAAAAAGCATTTGACAGTATCCCACATTCAGGATAAAGGACTTCATAAAAATGTATAAAATACAACCTCCACTGATCGATTACATTACAGTGACCATGAAACAGTGGCAAACCACTTTGCAGTTAAGCCATGTTAAAGGACAAATTATTACTGGAGGGATACAAATTCCAAGGGGGTATTTCAGGGTGACTGTTTGTCACTGCTGCAGTTTAGCCTTGCCCTTATCCCACGAAGTTGTCTACTTAACAGATTAGGCCATGGCTACTATTTGTCTCCCAGAAAACAAATAAGTGTAAAGACTACTCATCTTATTTTTATAGATGATTTAAAACTGCATAGTTCATTAGATGAGGAACTAAAAACACAACTACAAGTGGTCAAAATTTTATCAGATGATATAAGAATATCATTTGGTCTTGTTGAATGTGCAAAAGCAACTTTCAAAGCAGGAAAGCTGCAGCACCAAGAAAACATGAGTTTGGGACACGAATGTCATCTAAAAAAACTTGAGCAAGAGAGAGTGTATAAATATTTGGAAATTGATGAACGATCAACAATAAAACATGAACAAACATGAATAAAACTCAGTAAGGAATATTTTAGAAGACTAAAATTAAAACTGAAAACAGCGCTGACATCTAGGAACAAAGTCCAAGCTATAAACCAATTTGATCTTCCTGTCCAAACTTACAGTTTTGGAGTGATTGACTGGCCCCAAAAGGTGTTGGATAGGTTAGACAGGAAAACAAGAAGGATGCCTCATGCTCATCAAATGATTTATAGTAATCAGTGCATACCAAGATTATATATTCCCCGTTCTGAAGGAGGTATGGGCCTTCTCGAAATTGATTACATGCATAGATCTACAATTGTGGGACTGCATAAATATGTGCTGACCTCACAAGATCTAAAGGTAACGAAAGTTTTGAAATATGAGGAGAATAAAGATGACTTCCCTGCTTAGTTTAGCAGAAGTAAATTGGTGTCAAGTGGGAATGGAAGTCAAACCAGACGTATATAAAAATCAGGCAGCAACAGAATGTACCAAAAAAAAAACAAAAAAAACAAAAAAAAAAGAATATAAGGTGAAGGATCTAATGAAAAGGCAAGAAATGTTGAAAATGAGTAAATATAGTTCCAAGTATAGAAAACTCTTGAATCAACCTCATGTTGATCAGGATCTAACACAGGAATGGTTAAGGAGAATTGATTTTAACCAAAAGACAAAAGGTTAATATTGGCGGCCCAAGATTGTAGACTACATACACGTTGGTTTGCAAAGTCTATTGAACATGTGGGAGAAAGAGACAGATGTAAAACAGAATTGGAAATAACTGCACATTTTTTGCTGGTTGTGATACACTAATAGCAGAAGGACTGTACACAGAAAAGCATAATAATATGGCAAGACTGCTGCACTGGGGATTGTGCAAGAATTATAATATTGAGGTAGCTGAAAAACACTGGAAACATGAGACACAAAGCATCATAGAATATAGTGATGTTTATATCCCATGGGATCATCCATTACCAAAAGTTAAAAAAAAAATAGATGCAAGAAGTACAGATACAGTAGTCCATGAAAAGAAGACAAAAGCAGCATTGATCATTGAAACTGCTACATCTGGTGACTACAGTGTCTTACGTACAGAGAGACACAAAGTCATAAAATGTCAGGATTTGCAGGCAGAAATGAGGGCAATGTGGAAGAACGATACTCAGATAGTTCCAGTAGTAGGAGGAGCAATGGGTTTTATAAAATCAATTTACAATTTTACTTATATATGTTACCAGTCCATGTAATTCCATACAAATTGCAGAAGGTGTCAGTACTGGGCACATTCTGGGTGCTGCAAAGACCATTTCTGGCTAACATCAAATATTGAAACAATACTAATTTCTTGATCTTAAATCGTACTTTGACTTAGGAATGGGGTCCATTTCCATCATGGTATTAGAAACCCAAAAGATGTGGAGAATTTAAAAAAGATTTGATAGGAATAAGAAGTGTACTAACTGGTTCTCTGAGAGAGCTGCTGATGCATGGAACAGACTAACTAACAGATTACATTAAAGCAAGTGCTATTTTAGATATTTTTATGAACAGCCTGGACACTTATTATGGGAACCAGTGTTTTGGTATAGTGGCAGGCTAGAAAGGCATTAATGCCCATCACTGCCATCTTAATGCATGAGCACACTGGCAGTTGCCTGTGGGCCCCATGAGCATAAGGGATTCATGCTAATCTATATATTTTGTAACTTGCTGTCAATAAATAAATAAATATTACACTATACCAAACTACAAATATTTGAAGAATTATGAAAATTATAAATATTACAAAGCACTGTACAGTAGAGTGTCAATCATCCGAAAGATCAATTATCCAAATGCAGCCTTCCTAAAACATCAATTATCCGAACGCAGTGGCAGCCTTCCTAAAAGTTGGATCTGTATGTGCATCACCTGTTCTTCCTACTGTGTGGAATTTAACATTCCTTTTTTTTGCTGCCTTGCCACTTCCACAGTTCTACTTCAATAAGTAAGTCTTATTTGGATTTTGTGTGTGTGTGTAATATGCCCAGTTAGGGACAACTGGCAGTGTTACTTTGCTCTGGCTCAAACCCTGTACCTTAGTTACAAGAGCCTGAAATCTCTACCCCTACCACCACTTGTGTTTCAAGGAGTGGAGTGCAAAGCTCTCAACTGTTCAGATTTTCACAGAATGCCTGGAATTTTTGGCTCATACTTTTAGTCCATTTCTGTTAAAATGTGTGGTTTTCTTGCATATTTTTAATATTTAAATACTGATTTTGTTGGAAGTTTCAATTAATGTATGTTTAATATTATTGGCCATTTTCATTTTTAATCCAGTGAGTGGTTGTGTAGGTAGGGTCCCCAGAGCACTGCTCTGCCTGGGGGCCAGTAATTCTGTTAAGATGGCTGTCATGGCGGTGCTTGAAATAACTGTATGTAGATATGAATGTTTGCTATACTATATATGTAATATATGTCTCTCTTTTGAAATGCTAAATCAGAAGAAGAAAAGCAACCATGATGTTGAGCATAGATGCATGAAATACCAAAATGATAGAGACTCCAACAGTAAACATATTTTGCAAGAGAGAAAGCCTCCTTGCACTCTCAGTGTAGGATATAGATCCCCCATACCCCTGAACTTATACATACCACCTCCACAATCATAGAATGCAACAGAAGGCAGAAATCTCTCAAATCAAAGCAATCACTGCTGGCAGACATGTGTTGCTCGAGCAGTGATTTCCTACTTGAAGAAGTAATTGTCATTCTGTTTCTCAGTGTTTTATGGTTTGAGCAACAGATGCTTGGGGAAATTAATTTTAGCTGCCAATAGATATACATAATATAAAGAAAGAACAAATGATTTAAAAGTGAAACATGATCTTTTGGGGGGAAAAGAAGAGGGCAAGAGTGAATTAGGTGGGAGGATGTGGAGTTTTACAAAAATTTTAGTTTAATATTTATTAGAAGGAGCTCTGTCAGGTAAATGATAAGAGGTTAATAGGCAAATGCGTGTGAGGAAAGATTGTCTATAGGAAAGAATTGTCAAAGTAATACTGTTTTGTAAGAATTTGCAGAAGGCAAGCTTGGAAACTTGTTTTTTTTTAATTAATTCAAAGAAGAGATGCATTGAACTGTAACAGGGATTGATTGCCGTATCATAGGACAGGGTTACCACCTGTCCCTTTTTGCAAGGAACAGTCCCTCTTTTCAACAGTTGTGTCCTGTGTAAAAAAAACGAAAAAATGGCAAATTTCCCTAGATTTAAAGACAAAGAGATTTCCAACATTTTATTTAATAGTTGCATAAAACAGTTATTTTGTATCTGAAACACCTAAATGTTATATGAAATGGCATAAGCAACTCAAATGCTGTGTACAAGAATAAGCCTTAATTTTGGCAAAAACTGAAAGTCTGTCTTTTGCACTGGCTGTTGGTATATTTTGTACTGCAAAATCTCACATTTCTACAAAAAATGTCTCAGTTTGGGTTTATGAAAAGGTAGCCAGTTATATGGAGTTTCCTATGGGGGCTGGAGATTGTGGGCTGAAGGTTTCAGGGATCTGAGATTGTAGGAACTATTTTTCTGGTGAAATCTTGTGGCAAAGACAGAGAAAGATCTGAAATTGAGGAGTTTGTATAGAAGGGATCATAGAAGGAGTATGTCCTACTGAACTGGAAGCCACTTAGCAAATATTATTGGAAGTTATTTGATGTATATAAATATTAATTTTTGATGCAGTGTGTATTAAGAGGAGATCATATTTTAATTCTATGAGGTACACAACTTTTGCCCATTGTTGTAAGTCCTGAAGTGGATGACAGATGTGAAATATCTGGCCCAGAAAGAAGATCAATTACCTTAGCTTTAATAAATTATATATTATGCTAAATACTCAATGAATCATCAGCATTTAATCCTAAGTACATACATTTTCTAACTATTTGTATTATATCGTTGCTGTTTAGATGAATTGACCAATTATAAGTTCCTTTAGTTAGTTTTGTTTTGGCAAAAAAGTATTAATGTATGCATTTTTTAGAGTTCTACTTTGTATGATCGAAGGTTCTTAATGCTGAATGAAAATACTGGCATTAAGATTTCTGAACATACAGCATATTTAACAGCCAAAATATCAACCTACAAAAGATCGAGAAAGGAAAGCTATATCCTCTCCTAATCATCATGCTAACCCCCTGCCAACATTTGCCTCAAATTCATCTGAATGCTGGCAGCGTTACAGGGAGTTTGTTTTTTAAGGTAAAGTGTAGAGTTAGGGTTGCAGGAAGGACCATTATTAGGGTTAGCACCCATTACTAAGCTATGAAGTGGGGCTCCTCACTATAATAAGTAAGCAAAAGATTTTTATTGAGCTTATGTAGCTTTTGTAAGAAGTTTGTATGTGATTTTGTCAGTATTGCTTATCTCTTGACTAAATGTATGGCTCTAATAAATGCAAAGCAGATATTTGTGATGCAACAAGCCTTTAGACATCTAAAAATAGCCTATTCACAGAGCCCATACTAACAACTCTTGCTTTACTGAAACTAATCCTAGCACATATGAATACCTCAGAGCTAGGTATTGATGTAGTTTTGTCTAAGGTTGCACAGGGGGATGAACATCTCATTTGTTATATTAGTATGAAGTTTAGTTATGGAGAGAAATTATACATGTCTATAGAAAGACAATGTTTAGACATAAAGTGGGACATCACCACTCTGAAATATTACCTCTTGGGGAAGAGTTTGTCCTGATCCTAAGCCATGGTTCCTTTCAATAACTATTCTAATGCAAAGGCACCAACACAAAGGTATCTCAGCTGACACTCACCTTCCAACTTTTTAGATCTAACATACTGTAATGACAGGAAATCAGCCATTTGAATGTAGATGAGCAGTACCTGACAAAGTCCATCTGCTGAGGCTCAAATCAATGCTCATACACTGGGAGAAGGCATCAATGTAGTATTGTAGTGGCTGGTCTTTTTAAACTGCTAACTTAGAAGGGTCAGAGAGCTCAGTAGTGGATTGTCTCTAGTGGGAGATCAAACTAAACACATGCAAGGATTGTATGGGTAATTACAGGCAGCTATACTTATGGCTAAAGTGCTATGCCCTAGTGCTTGACAATTTCCATCCCCTTTGTGTGTGAAGTGGGTTAGAGAAGACTCCAGATGGAGTTAGATACATGCTACTAAAGAAAGAATGCAATCTGGAGTGTAACACTATGAGGAAAGCCTGGCCCCTGAAAGCAGAAGCCAATAAGACGTAGTACTGCCTGGCAAGAAGGTGAAGACATTTCATTGTTTCTGCTGCTGCATTTGGGGGAAAAAAGAAAACTACCCAGATGATTCTGAAAGCACTGCTTTATTTTGCCAAGTACTGTGGTAGTGTCCACTTCAGAAAAGAACATTGCATGTAAATGATAAAGTTTGCTGCAATGTAAAATAATATATAAAGGTATTTAAACCTTACTACATCGTGGAAGAGGGAAGATTGCAAAATTGTTTTAGATGGTTGCAGGTGTGGGTATCTTTTTAACTTCTATTTGAATAACTACAGACATCATTAACTGATGCTTAGGTAAGACAGGATTATCAAAATGTTAGTTTTATTAAACATACATTTTATTCAGTTCAAGTAATGTATGCAATGTATTTTGCGTGTGTGTGTGTGTGTGTGTGTGTGTGTGTGTGTGTGTGTGTGTGCGTAGACAGATTAGACACAGATATATATTTATGCAAGCAGATATATTTGGGTATGTGCATGTATGTTGTTTGCAAAATGAGCATGTGAATCATAAGGAGCTGATTTTTTTATTCATGCTCCTGATATCTCATTAATTTATTCCACTGTTTCCATCCACAAGATATCTGTGGTCTGTAACATCATATATAGATTTTTTCTTTACATTTGTTCTTTATTTGCCTTTGCAAATGAATTGACAATTTCCTCCAGAGATTAGCTATCTATAACTCTTTTGCCTTTCTTCCTAAAAGAGAAAAGATTTCTCTAATAGCCCATTGTTCAGAAGCTGCTCACCTGGTTCCCTCTCTACAGTGGCATTAGACCTTTGATCTGATCTCTGCAGGCTCATTACAACATTTTAATCAGACAGTGAAAAAGATCACGGAATGCCAATTACATTGAATAACTCAAGTTCATACAGGGTGCAATATCTTCTAAAATATAACTAGATGGAATATTACTGATTGGGGAAATGTATGCTGTCTTTCAAAACAGTTTTGCAGTTCACTATGTCCTTATAACAGACTGCGCTGCTTCATATAATGCATGTTACATCACTTCTCCATAAAAGACCATATACTATTTCTAAAAACAGATCACTACTGATTACTGTTTCTGTTTATTAAACATGACAAAATGTGAGCTAGGAAAATATTAGCAAAAACAGGTTTTGCTGACAACTGTGTCTTGTCGGGCTGTATAGTTCACACTTTGTCTTGATGCTGCCTCTGAAATATTTCTTTTGCTATATTTACCTTTTAGTTAATGTGTTCTCATCCACTAAGCTGTCTTACATTTAGCAGACCACCATCACTTGTTCTGCACTGCTGGACTTGATGATTGTCCTTCTGTAAAGAAATGCACCCTCTTCTCTGTGTCTTGAACTACTTGCATTGTTTCATCACATATTTATACATCCAGATAATGAAAGCCTTGGGTTAACCTTATTTACCCCACTGCTTCCCTTTGAAACAATATACCATCCTTAAAAAACAGGACTGGAGCTCTACACACTTCATCACTTATAGCATAAATCAATGATATTTGAAAGACATGATTACTCCCCTTTTTCTTGCAATTTCATTAAAGCCCTTCCAGGAGACTACTTGCTAACAACCATTTAGAATATGCAAACTAGTTTAGGCTTCTACATAAACGTACTTTTTGATTTTTTTCCAGGTGGTACTGCACAACTGTATTTCACTTAGGCAGTCTGACACCTTTGTGTTTTGATTCCAAATACCTCAGACTGTATTCACAGTCATGCATTGCAGATGCCTGTGAGGACTGATGCTACTTGTACATAGAAATAAGCTAAGAACAGATTATTCACACTGAATAAGGAAAAGTTAAGGCATTTCAAAATACATGCCTGCTTATGGCAAAAGTGTAAAGTACCTAAAGCTACCTGTTCAGTACACACAAAATACTATGTGAAAGCCATAAGCTTCATATTACACTGTATGTATTTGGATATTGCAGATGTACGTGTCTATGTAGAGTCACTCTTGAAAGAACTAAAGCAAACAGTGCATTGCACAGCTTTTATTATTACTAATTTGAAAAAAAAATGAAATGGTTTAAAATGCTTTATATGAGGCACCCTGATGTAGGCACCTTGTTGTTTACTTGAAAGAATAGAAAGGGGGAGATAGGATACACTGAATAAGGAAAAACAACAAAGAGGGAATCATAGAAGGAAACCATTAAAAGGGTTGCATTTTAGGAGGTGGGAGAGGAGGGAAAAATGTTTTTCATGGGGGGATAGACCCACCACTATTTTTCAATTTTTTTTCATATAAGAAGGTAGTGTGGGTGAGATACTGGTAAGATGGTATAGCAGAAAGATTATGACAAAAAGGGTTGAGGAGGTGGCAGCAGAAGTCCCAGTACACATAGCTTGAAACAGTTCCACCTCCAGATGGTGGTGCAGTGGATGACCACAGTGTTTACAGGGTAGAGGTTTGTGTTGGTGAGGTGGTCACATCAACTGGAACAGAGAGTCTTGAACACAGAGAAGGGAGGACTCAACTGGCTGAAATCATCTGACTACTACCTCCTCCTCCAACATCTCCTCAACCAAGTCTCAAATCCCTTATTCAGTAAGACTTCCCATTCTGCAATGTGCTGGTGTACCTGCAGACCTGGTACCACTGCCCTGAACATGCAAGGATATCCCTGAATGGGCAGACTGTGAGAACTCCTTAACATGGGAGGTATATGCGTGGGACGCTCCAGAGGACTTTGAGTCTGTAAAGAAAGGAACACAAATAGGAGAGAAAGAAAATAATAAAGGAGAAAGGAATGTATAATTAAATAAGATAAATGGAAAAAAGTAGGGAGACAAAAGAGAAAAAAGGTGTAATAAATTTGAACATCATGTTATACAGCATTCAGTTTCTTACTTTAAAATATATTTTTATAAATGTTTATTGAAGTAAAACAGAATTAAGGGAAATGCATATGCAGACTTTGGATACAATTTATGGGAAGTGTGTATACGTACTTGGCAGGAGAATGTATTGCTATTAAGTTTTGGTGGGGTTTACATGTTGCTCTCTACTATACAAACATAATGAGCATATTTGTGCTTGATATGCATTTGTTAGAATATTGTACTGATCAGACCCTTATAACTATTTACATCTTATAAGTCAGTTAAACAGAGAATACTGCAGTTTATATATTGACATATCTTTTACATTTGATTGCAGGTATGTACTGAATGTACTCTAGTGATTCACTTAACATGGTTCATAAATTAATTCTCTCTCTCTCTCTCTCTATATATATATATATATATATATCTATCTATCTATATATATATATATATATATATATATATATATACAGACAAACACACACACACCTGCTAATGCACAATACTATTTACTGCTTTATTCCTGCTTACCAGCTTCTACAACCAGCAATCTTTCCTTTACTGCAACTTATAAACACATTGATAAACATTTGGTGGAGTGATGTTTTAAAATTTTATTCTTTGCATATAACTGTGAATTATACTCAGTGAGAAGGTGTGCACACAGAAAAATGTAGCAAGTCACATGAGTTTTCATTTCCTAAACTGTAAAAAAGTGTGTGCTTTTGATAGCTTTCTTTTTTAAGAATATAAAGGGATGATTTAAAAATGTATACAGAAGTAATACTGATGTAGTATCATTTTTTCACACTGTAACCTCCACCCCATTCCCCATCCTACTCACTGACAAGATTTACTGAGTAAGAGTTCAGCCATCTTGTATGTGAGCCTAATATTGTGAAAGAAATTACTATCTTTTACAATTATTCCTACAGAACTCTGGCCTTCTCAAGGTTACCTGGTCAAGCCACTCAGACAGCTGGTCAGGCCTTCACTTCAGTAGGTCTTTATACCTGTAGCAGCATTTTTGGCTGCAGTGGATGATCACTGTCAGGTATGAAAGGTGATCACCCAACTCCTGCCATCTATCAATCTTTTACAAATTAAAACTCTATGTGCAAACCTGGATCCTATTCTGTTATGACTCCCTAAAAAGGTAGGTCATAATCAGGGTACCCTTTTCTGTCCAGCCTGTAGTACAGCTTTATGCTTTTACAGGTGTGGCCATTGTTAGGAGTGCAAAAAAAAAAAAAAAAAAAACAGAATGAAGAAAGTATAAACAGGAATGTGGTTCACAGGTTTGGAACCACTCCCTCCTGTGTGAGACATCAGCTTAAACAAACGCACAAACAGCTGGGCATTAGACTGTTGATATTGGCAAGTTTGGTTTAATGAAAAATTATTTGTTTAGATTTTTTTTCTAAGGAATACATTCACATTTCATTTATATAGTGGATAAAAACAATATGCACTCATCATTTTCTTTGTAATGCTTATAGTTGCTGTGCATTGCCTTAACTAATTTTTTGGAGAATTATACCTGTATACCATTTATTCATGCAGTAGATCAGCAGTTATTATTTTTATTTTATTTTTTTATGGGGTGGATTGCAAAAATATGTATTCCTATATATTTGATTGCCAACTTTTATTAAATGATGACTGGTTTGAGGTGAATAGGTATACCAGATGATGTTATATGAGTAGACACTGTTGTTTATGCATTCAGTAGAGCAGATTTTTTTTTTATTTATTGTTTTTTTGGGGGGTTAGTTGCAAAAATACATATTCTTTTGTTTGTGATTACCAACTATTACATTTTGAGTGGTCTGTGATTTAGATAGGCAGAGATTCGTGGTTGTGCAGTCATTCATATGACTGCATTTTTTTCCCAAATATATTCAGCTTTGAGGATATTTGAGGTTATCAGAGAGTTGCCATGGCATGGTGGGAAATGCTGCATACTCTATAGCTTTCTGCATCACTTTCAATTGAATCTGAAGCTACGTTCCTGAGTACCTGGGACCTAGTTAGGATGATAAGTGGCCTTACATGTTCACATATTTCAGAAATTCAGAGTTAAGCATCAAGGAACAAAATTCATAAATGGACATAGATTTATGTAAAATAGTTTAACACTACCATATTAAGATATGATTACTTGTGTGAGGCAGCAAAAGACTTAGTAAATAGTAGATTTCTTAATGTAACAAAAAATAATAAAAATATTAAAATGAATATGAAACGAGTCAACATTTTGTAAAATTAACAAATTCACTTCCAGAAATGTTTATTTTACTGATATGACAAACAAATTATCATTACTTTAGTGAATAGTGTAAATTTGCCATTTGTAAGTGAAAAATTATTACAGCAGCAGTGGAAATGATTAATGATCACTGAGAAAAATGATTTACTTCAGTGTCATTTAGTGACTGTGCACACATGACAGACATGCAGTGATTTAATTGTGAAGTACTGCATTGGTGAGGATGTTTTGTTGGCTCAATATACGGGTGTCTTTACCTGGATATTTCTGAGTGTCACTGATGAATGAAAAATGTTGTATTATGAACACATGACAATGGTAGGTCGGTAGGGGAAGACTTACTAACTGAGAAATTAACCAACAAAACCAGAAACTGGTGTAGATTAAATCCAATGAAAATATGAAAAATATCACCCAATACACAACGATAAAACCTACATTGTACTGAGCACAATCTAACCCCAAAACAGCATAGTTTAAGTCAAGTACCTAAAGATAACATGACTAGGCTTAAAATGACCCACAAGAGCAGCAAAACTAGTTCTTACTTATGACAAGTGACAGGTTTTATGCTGTGGTATTGTTCAATATATGCTGCCAAAGAGTAATGTTTATCTTCTGCCACTAAATATTCAAAATTCCTTTATGTTTGACTATAAGATCTACCCAGAAGCACTGTTTAGAATTACTATTAATAATATTTTGATCTTTCAGCACTTGGACATATTTTATCTTTAGTCTTCATGAGGGGAGGTTGAAAACTGCATTTTTTTCTGGGGTCTTGTATTGGCTGGTATTGCATTTTGCAACAAATGTTTTGTGCTTCAATGCTGAGTTGTATTTAATGGGTAATATCCTTATTTTGTTAATATTATTGTGTCTTTGGTCAGGGTACTGAAAAGTGTTAAAGAATATTAGCACAACTATGTTGGTTTATTTTCTTAATACATGAGTTAGGATTGGTTCAGATGCACTTCATGTTGAATAAAGGACTTCTTTCTTTTCTACGAGGTGGCTTTCAGTAAAGAGGGACCAAAGCTGCCTTTTACTTTGGGGCTGCAATCAGCTGGTTTAGATATCTCTTCCTCTCTCTCTCTCTCTCTGTATATTTATATAGATAGATAGATGTATTGAATGAGGTTGCTGTGATGCTTACAGAGAAAGATAGTCTTATATGTTATTAGGTTCATGATTACATACTTGGCTAATGACTGCCAGGGTCTTTATAAGCCTAGCTGATGTTCCTTCTTGGATGTTTCTGACTTCAAAAGTTAGGATAGTCACTTATAGTACTTCTCGTTTCTTTCTTTTTTTTTTTTTTTTTCTGTTATGACATGTATTTTGTTATGTTGCTTATATTTATTCATCTAGTTTCCATAGGGAACTTGAGAAACAGACAAGGTAGAAGTATTACTAGGGATTTTTTTATCTTTAATTTACACCAGTGGAAAGATATTTAATATAAATGATAATAGTCTATACTCTGCAATGGAATGTTACAGCTAAACATAAAGCTTTACTCTCCCACACCATCTTACAAATCCCTGCTAACAATAACCCTGCCTCTGCTCCAACCCTAACCAGACACCTTACCTTACCTTACAAAAACTCTTTCTGACTGCATAATAATCAAGATAGTAATAATAATAATAGCTGGGGAGTTAAATTTACCAGAAACAGATTGGAATAATGCTGATTCAACATTAAGGAAATTACTCACAATGTATGTTCAGGAGCAACAATTGCTTCAAATCTCAAGAACACCTACCAGGGAATGGAACATAATAGAGATTGTTTGTGTTCCTAAAGAAATTACTGTTACTTCGAGTCAAGTTGTGTCACTGTTGATGTGCAGTAATATGGGGTTATAAAGGTTCATTTGTTGCTAGATACTTCTGCCAAACTGAAATCTAAACAAATGCACAGAACATTAATTACAGATTATATGGAAGCAAAAGAGTTACTATATAAAACTAACTGGAGTGATGTGTTCATTGAAAAAACTGCATATGGAATGTGGAAAGTTTTGAAAGAGAAATTGTTTCAGTGCAAAAAATAAAAAAAAAATGTTTAACATCAGGATCTAGTCATGCAATGTCAGCGGGATACATTTCCATAAAAACAAGATACCTGATTAAGGTGAGAGACAAAAAATATAAGAAACTGAGGTGAGGTCAAACTACAACTTTGAAAACGGAAATCAACAAATTAAGCATAGTGTGAGACAAGATAGAGAAAATTGTGAAGAAATCTTTTTACAGATACATACCATGTGGAAGGAGTTGTATCTTAAAACTTGGTGGCTTTTGAGTTGCCCTCTACTATAAATTTGATATTGGACACTCCTCCCAGTCCCATCACAACAGTTCATTCTATGGAGTACAGTGAGATCACTTGGGAAGGCCCAGTCCCTTATTTTCTTAACCTTGAAATATCTTCAGTTTCCTCCCTTTCTATTTAAAAAAACTTTTCAGCTGCTTTTACTGTATTTGTGTCTCTTCTTACTTGATTGCTTTATTTTACTTTTGCTTGTTCTTAAAAGTGCTCAATTGCATTTATTCTGCTGCATTTAATACTGCTTGTTAGTTGTCTGATTAAATAAAATAGACTTTATTCAGCTGCTTTAACTGCATTTGTGTCTCTTTCTACTTTATTACTTTGTTTTTGCTTTTGTTGCTTGTTCTTAAAAGTGCTAAAATTGCATTTATTCTGCTGCATTTATTACTTCCTGTTAGTTACCTGATTAAATTGTAACTGTTACCCTAAGTCTCTCAGTTTTGGTTTAAGGACTTGAACTTCAGGTCAGTTATTTTGCATTAAGAAAGTTTTGGTCTACACTCTTGTGGGAGGACAGTGTGGCCTCTGCCCTTCTGAGCTGGGAATTGCTGGGTGAAGTCTTACTGTGCCTGTTGTTCTAAGTGTCTTTGTTCCTGTTTAAGCACTTGGGTTTGAAAACAGTTATTTTATATTAGGAAGATTTATAGTCTAAACTCTTGTGGCAGGAGAGAATAACCTCACTCTTCTAAGCTGGGAATAGCTGGCTGAAGGCTCATTGTGTCTGTTATTCTGAAAATGTCATAGTTCTGGTTTAAGCACTTGGACTCCAAACCAGTTATTTTACATTAGGAGAGCTGTGGTCTAGACTCTTGTAGCAGGAAAGTGTGGCCTACACCCTTCTGAGTTGGGAATTGCTGCCGATGGCCTATTGTGCCTGTTATTCAAAGTGTCTTTATTGTCTTTTAAGCACTTGGGTTCCAAACCAGTTACTTTACATTGGGAGGATTCGTGGTCTAAACTTTTGTGGCAGGAGAGGATAGCCTATACTCTTGTAAGCTGGAAATTACTGGTTGAAGGCATATAGTGTTTGTCTTCTGAAGTGTATTAGTTCTGGCTGAAGCACCTGAGCTGTAAAACCAGCTGTTTTACATCAGGAAGTTTTTGTGGTCTAGACTCGTGTGGTGGGAGAGTGTGGCTTATACCCTTCTAAGCTGGGAAATGCTGTTGAATTGCTGCTTTATTTAAATTGCTTTTTACTGTCGTGACTGTGACTTTATGCACTTTAAATTTCTAGTACTTCTGAATTTTATAGCAAATGCTAATTTCAGACTTGCAGAATCTAGACTGTTTGGTATCACTTGAGCATTAAAACCTCTTCACTGAGATATTGAATGATCTGAGGAAAACATTGCTTCCAACTAACTGCAATTACCTGCTTTTGTTCTTATATTGCACATTTAATTTGTATTTGCATTCTACTGTCTGCTTGAATTATCTGAACTGTTTTTGTCACATTTTACTGTATATTGTACTAGTTCAGCTGTCGCATAGCCCAGTTGCAGGCTTGCTATTCCTGGGTCTGTTTTGTAACTTCTGCACATCAAATTCAAGCCTTGTAGGTGAAGGCTCTTCTGCACCCTTGTGGGAGATGAGTGCTGTCTGGATCCCATCTTATCGAGGGTGATTGCAGTAGTTCTTAGAGAGAGCATCTTTATTGGCTAATTTGAGTTTAAAGAGTTATCTATTGTTTTGTTTAAGGCCTCTGATTGCACTTGTCTGTGTGTAGTGGTGGTCACTGTTGATGGTTTAGACACAAACATTTTTCTTCTAAGATTTTCACTTAGTAGTTAGCTTGTGGTCCTCTAGCCTCAGAGGTACCAGTACACTTTTAACCCACTAGCCATTCCTAAGTGTGACCTCTTTTCCTAACCATATACATTTACCTAACACTATGGACAGACAATTTCCCTCAATTTCCCCAGCCAGCTTGGTCAACATGGGCATCCTGAGACAGTGTAGCAACTGCCTCATGTTCTCTATCAACCCTCTACTCCTAGTCCACACAAACTCAGCATGTGAGAGATGAAACTATATTAAGAACCTTGAATCCATGCTCTCTCACACACCAATTAGTACATATGACAATGAGCGGGTTGTCAGCATACACACACCTCACCTCCTGCTCCATCTAAACCCACATCACGCATATCTATATATGCAGAGGTCCTCACCAGAAACACACCTAAACACTAGAAACCTCCCAAACACAAACACAAGCACACTACACATAATACGTCCTATGCAAAACACAGTATGCATAAAAGCTCATGTAAAAGTGTCTCACCTGCCAAGCCCTTAAGGCAAACCACAAAACCAAACATATTAGTCATAGGGGATTCCATCGTGAGACACACAGATGTCCTTCTCTGCAGGCTGGATAAGGAAAATTTCACAGTCAGCTGTCTGGCAGGTGCCAGGATATGCCATGTTACACATGCACTCAAGTCTCTCCACAACAAGTACTGTTATGATTACATTGTAGCCCATGTTGGTGTGAATGACTTGAGATGTAACTCTCTGGGCTATATAAAGACAGACATGACTGAGTTCTCAGACTATGTGTCTCAGGCAGCTATGTCCCTAACCTTAAACAATATTTTACCTTCACCTAGGAGGATGCCTCAATGCAAACAGAAAGTTTAGTTTCTGGTGTCATTCTGAGGAGTTCCAGTATCTGTCAGCCTGGGATGACATGATTGATAAATCTTGATGATTTGCCAGGATTCTCTTCGTTTATCACCCCTGGGATTTTAGCTACTGGCTAAGGCTCCTGCCACTCCCCCATAGTGCCTCTTTAGGCAGTGTCTCAAAGACAGAATTCTGGATGTGAAAATTTCAACTAAAAACAACCTCAAGGTTATGGCACTAAATGCCAGGAGTCTTAACAAGAAACTGCACTTACTGTAAATGGTCCACACCTTGGAAGATGCAGACATTTGTGCAGTCATGGAGACCTGGTTCAAGGTTTTGGAGAGTACCCCAGCCATATTGGGTTACACCTCCTTCCACACATTCAGACCACAAACTGAAGGCATTAAAACTAAAGGATGATGTGTATCAGTTTTCATTAAAGATAAATACACTTCCACATTGGTCAAACAGCATGATTACCTTGAGATATGTTGGTGTAATTAACTGTTGGTAGGACACATATTCAAGTAATTGTCAGCTACATGACCCCCCCCCCCCATGAATCAGGACACCCACTCTGCCTACTTGGATCTACTTAAATCTATCAAGATACAGCTGAACACCATGATTTTGGGTGAGTTTAGCTACCCATCCATTGACTGGATAAATTACTCGTGTTCAAACTCACTTTCCCAAAGGTTCCTTGACTTTTTTAACTCCAATACCCTAGAGCAGCTGGTTGACACCTCCTCAAGGAGTGCCAACATCCTGGATCTGGTGTTTACCAATATGGGGGACCACTGTAGCACCCCACTGTGAGGTCTTCCCTGGTGAGATCTGACCACAAATCAGTCTCATTTGAAGTAAATATCACACCTGACCCCCAGCATCAACTAAACTAAAAAACTTCTCCAAAGCAAATTATAACCTCTTATGGGATGGAATAAAAATCTTCTCTGCACCTCTATCCTCAGATGGGACTGACAGCAATGCTTTATATAAACACCTGTATAACTGCATTGGCTTGGTCTTACCTGATAAGACCAAAACAAGGTCCTCAAGGAAGAGCAAACCTGCCTGGCGGATTACTGTCATTAGCAGTCTTTACAGTAAGAGGAAAAATTGCTATCTAAGAGTAAAAGGGAGTGAACCCTAAACTGGAAATACTCCCTCATCAGCTTAAACAACTTCTTTTGAAGTCCTCCAAAGCAAACAATGAATCCAAATTAGCATTCTCAACTAAAGACAACCATAGGGCATTCTTTAATTACATCCCTTACCTAAAAGGAAAGGTCCAGATTTGTGCCAAACTGGCAGTTAATGATACCACATATAGTGAGTCTGTGGACACAACTAACCTGTTGGCTGACAGGTTCTCTGAAAACTTCAATCCCCTGTCCCCACCTCCCTGCCATCTGTCACCTACCTTGTATCCCTAAACAGCAAGTCATTAATACCCTCTCTAAGGCCAGGAATACAGCATCTATGGGACCTGATAAGATCCTAGACAGCATCCAACATGGGCTCTATCAAGAATTAGCAACACCATTAAGTACTCTTTTCAATCACAGTCTAAGTACCGGCTTCATCCCAGACGGATGGAAAATGACCACAGTTATTCCCTTGCACAAAGGTGGTGCTTCCACTGGCCCTGGAAACTATAGGCCTATTAGCCTGACTAGCCTTATCTGCAAGGCCACGGAGTGAATCATTATGGACCTTATCAATAAAAATATAGGTAATCTCCAAACCCTTGACCCTACTCAGTTTAGATTTGTCAAAGGAGAGATCATGCCTGTTAAACCTGGTGGATTCTTCAAGACAGTCACCAAGGCCCTGGATGAGGGGAAATCTGTGCATACAGCCTACCTAGACTTAGCCAAGGCATTTAACACTATCCCACACTCAGGCATCATTGCCAAAGTCACCCAGCTATGCATCAACCCTTATATCGTTAGATGGGTCACTAATTGGCTCAATGATAGAACCCACTAGGTCATATAAAGACGGGGAGATTCCTCGAGATTGGAGACATGTGCTTAATAAACCTGTCTTTAAGGGAAATGGAAGCAGGGGTTTGAATGGCCAGATGCTAAATCAGCAAGCAAAGGCAAGTAGCATTGCTGGAATTAAATTCATTCTCATGTCTTGGTGAGTACCTTCATGAGGTAGACCCTGTTTTTACAAAATCTGTCCAAGACGACACTGATATATACACTATATTTTATATGGGTCTAGGACTAATGATCGCCTACACATTTCAATGAAACTGAGCTAAAAAAAGAAAAAAAATGAGAAAATGACTTTTGCTGAGATCACAGCACAGTGGGGATAAGGGAATATTCCCTTATCCCCACTGTAGTGCTCACTCGGAGTGAGAATATAAAAATAGGGAGGTATGGGGGGCACAGCCTCTTGCATGAACGTGATTATTGTTATCGTTTTTTTTTTTTTTTTAAATCTTGTCTTTTTTTTTTTCTAGCAGACTTTTGCGAAAGTATGCTAGACCATTTCAGTTTCTTTTAAACGTGTTATCGGTAATTAGTCCTAGATCCATTTTATATAGCATATATCATGAACAGAAGTAGATTAAAAATAAAAAAGATTGCTGGGTCCAAAAGATCCAGGATAAAATAAGTGCCCAATCCTGATAGGCGCACTGGTGCCAGGACTGGAAAAATAACAGTGTAGATTCTTTAAGACCCAGAAACATTCCTACAATGGGGCCAGGACAAGCCCAAGGGGAAGATGGCCCCCATGTTGTAGCAGGAACTAGCAGTCCATAAAATTCACAAAAACTGATAGGTCAAAACAGAGCAATGCAGACAACAGTGTGAACAATTGAGGATCAGAAAGAAATTTTGTTTCGTTACTGTTATGAAAAAAGCCCAGAATTTCCATACAGAGGATATACAAAAAGATTAAGAGAGAAATTAATGGAAAGCAAAATACTTCCACAAGAAAAACTATTAGAAGCTTCAAATGCAATTTTGTGTTCATTAATACAACAGATCCATGAAAAACACTATATATATAGGTTCATAGGTTCAGAGGTTCATACTAGGCTATCTGCCCGAGGGCAGTTACAAGCCTAGCCCATAGTTTTGTGGCTTACGCCACCCCTTTAGTATGGGGAACTATACCCATTATTTTGCTGTGCCTCTGTTGAGCAGTGACACTGAGGCAATCCCTGGGGTATATCTGCGATCTCCCATCCATTGGTCAAGATTTCTCTTGAACAAGGCCAGCGAGGTGCTCTGCCTCACATATACCGGGATTTTATTCCACAGCATAGGGAGTCTTTGGGTGATGAATCTATCCCTCCAGCACGTCCTATTAATAGCCGTGTCGAGGTTTAAGTCTCCCGCCCTTGTGGCTCTGACGGATCTAGATTTTTGAGGTGAAGCATATTCATCAAATCTGGGTTTGACATGGCCTTGTATGTTAGGCAAAGGTCACCTCTGAGCAAGCGGTGCGACTGAATAGAGCTGGAGTTCTTTCAGTCGGGCAGCATAGGACAGATGTTTGAGACCCTTTATCCTTTTGGTGAGGAACTTTTGTGGCCTCTCCAGCTGCTGCAAGTGTCGGGTCAGATACATTCGAATGGGGCATTGTACTCAATCATTGGTCTGATGAGTGATGAGTATAGGGAGACTATGACCTCCCTTGATCTAGATGAGAATCCCTTCATGATAAGGTGGGCAATGTAGAAGGTCTTCCTAACTACTTTAGCTACATGGGTGTCGAATGACAGACTACTATCAACCTGGGTCCCCAGGTCCCTGATAACTTCTTCTGTGCTCAGTGGATTGCCACCTATTTGGTAGCTAGGGGTAACCTTGTTTTTCCCGAAGGGTATGACTATGCATTTTTTGGCATTTAACTTTAGGCCATGGCTCTGGCACCAGTTATCCATTTTTGTGAGACCCTTCTGAAGGATATCTGTGTCAGATGTGTTTTCTACTATGGCGCCCAGTTTGCAGTCATCTGCAAACTTTGTCAGCCATAACCCTCCTGTGTTTGCTTGTACTTCGGAAAAGTAGATGCCAAACAAGAGTGGGCCCAGGACTGAGCCCTGTGGTACACCACTTGTGACAGGCTTTGAGTCTGACATGGTGCCAGCAACTCTGACCCTGTGGGTTCTGTCACTCAGCCAGTTTGCAACCCATCTTGTGATGTATGGGTTAACATTTAAGCTGATGAGTTTTTCAATGATACCCGAGTGGGGTATTGTATCGAAGGCCTTCGCCAGATCGAGGTAGGCTGTATGGACTGCCTTTCCCTCATCAATGGCTTTGGTGACTGTTTCGAAAAAGTCAACCAAGTTTAGAAGGCATGATCTGCCTTTGACAAAGCCAAACTGGGATGGATCCAAAGTCTGCAAATTCCCTATGTCTTTATTTATGAGGTCCATTATGATCCTCTCCATGGCTTTGCAGATAAGGCTTGTCAAGCTAATGGGCGGTAATTTCCAGGGTCGGTGGAGGCACCGCCTTTGTGAAGTGGGACCACAGTTGCAGTGCGCCACTCCTGGGTGCGTATCCAGAGGTAAGACTATGATTAAACAGCTGTCCTAGCTGTGGGTTTAATTCCTCGTTGAGTTCGTGGAGCACACAGCCGGGGACACCATCAGGTCCCATGGATGCTGTGTGTTTTGCTTTGGAGAGAGCAGTTCTCACTTGGGCGTTGGAGATGTTTGGGGGCTGCAATCGCTTGGTATAGATATCTCTCCTTTTGGGGAGGGGAGAAGTTTGCACTGAACCTGTCAGCCAGTATGTTGGCAATGTCTGTAGGATCAGTAATCTTCACATCATTTTGAACTAGTTCTGAGCATATCTGGGAGTTTCCTCCCAGGTTTCTAACATAGCTAAAGAAGGCCTTATGATTGTCTTTTGAGTCTTTAGCTATTTTTCTCTCAAAATTTGCTTTGGATGATTTTATGAGAGCTCTTAGTTTTTACTTATAGTGATCAAGGGTGTCTTACCTTTTAAGGATTTTGCTCTATCTTGTAGTAGCTTCCTCCTTTTGTTGTAGAGTTTGTTTATGGCTGGGGTCCACCAGACTGGACACTTGCCTTTGGTACAAAGAGTCTTTGTTTTGCTTGGGATTGCCTTATCCATGCAGTCCTGCAGGTGCTGGTAGAAGGCATTTGTAAGTGATTCAGCTGCTTGAGTACTGTTTTCCCGCTCGGGGCCTTAAAGGAGACCACACTAGTCTTTAGAAGTGTGAAGTCGGCTTCGAGAAGTTCTTTACTGTGGTCTTTTTATTTCAGGTGGGGGTGGGATGAGGACCTCCAGCGAGATTAGTTTGTGATCTGATCTCACCAGTGAGGGGTATACTTCCGGTGTTGAACATTGTGCTCCCATGTTCGTGATGATGAGATCAAGTATGTTTTCTCCTCTTGTGGGGATGGTGACTAGTTGTTCCATGGCATTTGAGTTTATGAATTCCAGGAACTTTTGGGCTAGGGTGTTTGGGCTTGAGTAGTGTTCCCAGTCTATATTAGGGTAATTGAAGTCACCTAGTATGATGGTGTTTGGTGATACATTTATCCCCTCTAGTGTTTTCAGGAAGGCCATGTGAGGTTCCTGAGTTTGTGAGGGTGGCCTGTAACATGCTACAATTTGCAGAGCAGTCTTGCCTATGGTTAATTGCACCTGGATGGTCTCCGATGCATCGTGCGTTACCACCAGTCTTGAGGTGTGGGTGTCTTTGATGAATATGGATACCCCCCCTCCTTTCTTGGTATTGTCCGGATTTTGGGGCCGGAACGCATGATAAGAGGTAAAACCTGATAGTGCTGGGGTGCTCTCAGGAGCCTTGAACCAGGTTTCTGTCACTGCACAGACATCAATGTTCTCCATACTGAGAAGGGCCTCGAGTGCGTGCATTTTGAGATTTAGACTTCTGGCATTGAGCAGCATTACCCTTAGTTTTTTTCCTTTTTTGTGTTCTAGGGTGGTAGGTTTAGAATTTGAGCCTTGCCTAAAAAAGGCACTATGGGGGTGGCAAGAGCCTTTGCCAATATCCGGAATCCCAGGGGTGACAGGTGCAAGCCGTCCCTTGCGAAGCAGCGTGGCTTGACCAGCATGTCATCCCAGGCAGACAGACTTTGGATCCCCTTTGAATGACACCAGAGTTTAAGCCAATTGTTAAAGCTGATGATCTTATCTCTGTATTGTGGCATCATTCTTGGTGAAGGTAGGATACTGCTCAAGGTCAGGGTCATACCTGCCTGGGCTACATAATCAGAGAGCTCCTCAATGTCTCTTTTCATGTAGTCCAAGGAGGTACGTCTCAGGTCGTTTAAGAATCCTTGGGAAGTTGGAAAACAAAGCAACTGAGGAAGCGCAAAAATATAAAGAATAAAATCTAGAGATTTTTGAAAGGTATAAAAAAAGAAATATTTACATGGGAAAGAAAGATAGATCTGATGTGGTACAATATTTGTGCAAAGGAGAAAGCCAAATTAATCAACACAAAAAAGGCACCACCAAAGATATTCAAGGAGAAATACAGGCAAAGGCATCCAGATATGGAAAATGTCGCAATAAAGAAAAAAGATCACAAAGAGGTTAATGTAGAACAGAAGATTAATGAAGCAGAAATTAAAAAGAAGAAGCTGAATTATGGAATACTTCTAAAGTGAAATATTTTGTGTAGAAAGTCTAACACGTTGTATCACAGCATGACGGAATGAATCCCCAGTGTATGGAGAAACAGGAGGAGCAGGAGACATCTGAGGAAGAAATATGGACACTGGAAAAAAAAAAGATTTAATATAGTGCAATATTTATGCAAAGGAGAAAGCAAAACTAATCAATACAAACTGAGCAGCACTAAAGATATTTGAAGAGAAATACAGCAAAAGCATCTAGACATGGAAAATTTTACAAAACATAAAATAAGAAAACAAAGAGGAAAAGTAGAAAAGAGGATTTGTAATGGAGAAGTTAAATAAATAGAAACTGAGGTTATGGATTACCTGCAAAGTAAAGGATTTAGTGTAGAAAATTTAACTCGTATAACGTCACAGCAGGGATAGAGCAATGGACACCCAAATTAAGCATAAACCAGTGTAGTGGGAAGCATCTGATCAGTTGCCATATGAAGATACTTTGGAGTCTTCCACAGAAAACCAGTACAAATGTTCAGTTGGAGTTGGAAATAAGGGAAGGAACAGGAAACTGTGGCAACTCTGAAGCAGTCAATATTGTGCAGTGATAGACACTGAGTTCCCATATAAAAGTGCAATAGATAACACATGATAAAACTGAAGAGAAGGTAGCACAGTAAGATGCTTTGGAACTTTCTATAGAATGCCCGTAGGAAATGAAGAACAAAGAATGCACCCTCAGTGTACAAGAAAATGATCTAAGGAGTTGCTTGATTTATTAGAGATGGACAGACACATTAAAATTAATGAAAGAAATAGACTACAAAAAGTCAATAAATCCCAAAAAGTTAGAAGTTTGATAAAACAGATGAGCACAGTAATTGACTGTCCATAGAGATTCATGAGATATAACAGAAGTAAACATGATATAATACTTTGCAGCTAAATTACTAACAGATAAAGTCTTACTACAAGATCACAGGGTAGTAAGGGAAAGAAAGGGGAGATATTGAATACCATCATGGAAGTATCGAATAGAGAAAACTATAAAGCAATTAAGACAAGAAGTGTCACAGTTAGAAGAGTATAGAAGAGGAAATAGATCAACAAAGGTACTCAAAGATAGCTGTGATAAAAGCAATGTGCAGTATCAGAACAGATCAGAATCTATCGTGCACCATTGCAAATAATAAACTAAAAATATCAGCACAGGCAAAAAACTTAGAAGATATTCAGATAAATATAAAGGAAAAGTACAAAATAAGCAATTTATTGATGACCCAAAAAAGTTTTATACAGAACTGGGAAACAAGGCAAAAGGAATTGAAACACCATCAAAAAAGAAGAAATAGATACATTTTGGAGAAATATCTAAGAAGATCCTATGGAAGATAAAGATGCTAAAGTGACAAGAAAGAAAAAGAAGTTCAAATGTACAGGATATTTAATGGGATGAAGTAACAGCCAGAGAGATATTGAAACAAAGTTAAGAAAAGCTCCTAATCAGAAAAACCCAGGCCCTGATGCAGTACCTAGCGTCTGGCTAAATGTATTAACATGCATGCAGATTTAGCCATGAGGAAGAACCATTTATATGCACACTCTGAACAGATAGCAGCCTGGTTACCAACAAGAAAAACAATACTCCTACTTAAGAGTGACCCTGCAAGCTATTCTAAAAACTATGGACAATAACTTGCCTTCTAATGATGTATAATCTATACACTGGAATTGATGGTGACAGTTTTCATTTTGAAGAAAACTTAATCATGGCAATAGAACAAAAGTGTAATAAAAGAATGTCATTTGGAACAAAGGACCATTTGCTGTTAAATAGTCATAGTGGAGAACTGTAAAAAAGGGGAAAAATCTAAGTATGGCATGGATACAGTACAAAAAAGCATCTGACAGTATCCCACATTCATGGATAAAAGAGTGCTTACAAATGTATAAGATACACACTACACTGATTGATTACATTGCAGCAACCATGAAACAGTGACAAGCCACTTTGCAGTAAGCCATGATAAAGGACAAATTATTATTCCAGGGATAAAAATTCAAAATGGGGTATTCCAGGGTGACTCTGTCACTGCTGCTCTTTTGTCTTGCCCTTATCCCATTAAGTTGTCTACTTAACAGATTAGGTAATGGCTAGAATTTGGATCCCAGAAAACAACAAAATGTAAAGACTTCTCATCCTACGTTTGTAGATAATTTAAAACTGTATAGTTCATCAGATGAGGAACTGAAAGTACAACTGCAAGTGGTCCACATTTTTCAGATGATATAAGAATGCCATTTTGTCTTGATAAATGTGCAAAAGCAACCTTTAAAGCAGGAAGGCTGCAGCACCAAGAAAACATCAGTCTGGGACAGGAATTTCATCTAAAAGAACTTGAGCAAGAGGGAGTGTATAAATATTTTGGAAATGATGAAGGATCAACAATAAAACATGAGCAAATGCGAATGAAAGTCGGTAAGGAAAATTATAGAAGACAATACTGAAACAGCGTTGACATCTAGGAACAAAGTCCAAGCTATAAACCAATTTTCTCTTCCTGTTTTAACTTATAGTTTTGGAGTGACTGACTGGCCCCAAAAGTTCTTGGATAAGTTAGACAGGAAACTAGAAGGATGCTTCATGGTCATCAAATAATTTGTAAAAATCAGTGCATGCCAAAATGATATATTCCCTGTTCTGAAGGCGGGATGGGCCTCCACAAAATTGATTACATGTATAGATCTACAATCATGGGACTGCATACATATCTGCTGACCTCACAAGACCTAAATGTAGTGAAAGTTTTGAAAGATGAGGAGAATAAGTCTAAGATGACTTCCCTGCTTAGTTACACAGAAGTATATCGGCGTCAAGTGGTAATGGAAGTCAAAATAGACGTAGATAAAAATCAGGCAGCAACTGAATGTGACAAAAACAAAAGAAAAAATATAAGATGAAGGGTCAGATGAGTAGGCAAGAAATGTGGAAAATGCATAACTATAGTTGGAAGTATAGAAAACTCTTGGAACAACTTTATGTTGATCAGGATTGAATGCAGGAATGGTTAAGGACAGTGGAATTTCAACCAAAACAAGAAAGGTTAATATTGAGGCCCCAAAAAAGTGGACTATGTACATGGTGGTTTACAAAGAATATTGAAAATGTGGGAGAAAGAGACAAATGGGAAACAGTCGCACATCTTGTTGCTGGTTGTGATATACTAAAGGCATAATAATGTGGGAAGACTGCTGCATTTGGGATTGTGTAAACATTATAATACTGAGGTAGCTGAAAAACAATGGAAACATGAGCCAGAAAGCAACACAGAAAGTGGTGAAGTTTATATCATCCATTACCAAAAGTTCAAAAATAGATGCAAGAAAACCAGATTTAGTAGTCCATGAAAATAAGAGAACAGTAGCATCGATAGCTGAAATTGCTACTCCCGGTGACTAATGTGTCTTATGTACAGAGAGACACCAAGTAATAAAATACCAGGATTTGCAAGCAGAAATGAGGGCAATGTGGAAGGAGGATACCCAGATATTGCCAGTAGTAGTAGGAGCAATGGGTCTTATAAAAAAGAATTTACAATTACACTTAGATATGTCACCAATACATGTAACTCCATACAAATTGCAGAAAGAGTCATTACAGGACACATTGCGGGTGTTGCGAAGAGCACTTCTGGCTACCATCAAAGATTGAAACAATACTAATTTCATGAACTTAAATCGTATTTTGACTTAGGAATAGGATCCATTTCTGCCATGGTATTAGAAACCCAAAAGACTTAGAGAAAGATTCTATAGGAGTGAGATTCTCTGAGACAGCAGCTGATGAATGGAACAGACTACCAAATTACGGTGAAGTAAGGACATGTTTGGATATTTGTAAGAACAGTCTGGACACTTATTATGGGAAGAAGTGTCTTGGTATATTGGCAGGCTAGAAAGGCATTAATTCCCATCAATACCATCTTAATGCATGGGCACACTGAACAGGTTCCCGGGGGGCCCCAAGAGAATAGGGCCCAGTGCTAATCTATGTATGTTGTGACTTGCTGTCAATAAATAAATACTACACTATACTAAATTATAAATATTTGAATTATGAAAATTATGAAAATTATAAATATTAGGAAGCATTGTACAGTAGTGTACCAATCATTTCGAAACATCAATTATCCAAACACAGCCTTCCTAAAACATCAATTATCCAAACACAGCAGCAACCTTCCTAAAAGTTGCATCTGTATGTGCATCACCTGTTCTTCTTACCACATGGAATTTAACATTCCATTTGTTTCTGTCTTGCTGCTTCCACACTTTCACTTCAACAGCTAAGTGTTATCTGTAGTGTGTGTGTGTGTGTGTGTGTGTGTGTGTGTGTGTGTGTGTGTGTGTGTGTGTGTGTGTGTGAATGACCCATTTAGGAATAACTGGTGGCTAGTGTTACTTTTGCTCAGGCTGAAGCCCTGTACCTTAGGTACAAGAGACTGAATTCTCTACCCCTACCACCACTTTTGTTTCAAGGAGTTGCATAGCACTCAACTGTCCAGATTTTCACAGAATGTCTGGCATTTTTGTCTCTTAAAATTTGTGGTTTTGCCTCTTAAAATTTGTGGTTTTCTTGCATGTTTTCTTTTAATACTTAAACACTGATTTTGTTGGAAGCATCAATAAATATGTTTTATTTTTTGGCCATTTTAACTTTTAATCCTGTGAGTGGTTGTGTAGGTAGAGACCCCAGTACACTGCTATGCCCGGGGACCAATAATGCTGTTAAAATGTCCCTGATGCGCATGCCTGAAATATTTGCATGTATGTATGCATGTTTTATACTATATATGTAATAAATGGCTCTCCTTTGAAGTGCCAAGTCAGAAGAAGAAAAGCAACCATAATGTTGAGCATAGATGCATAAAATACCAAAATCATACAGCCTCAAACAATAACCATATTTTGCAAGACAGCAAGTCTCCTTGAACTCTCAGTGTAGGATATAGACCCCCAACTCATACCCCTGAACTCATACATACCATCTCCACAATCATAAAATGCAACAGAAGGCAGAAATCTCTCAAAACAAAGCAATCACTGCTGGCAGACATATAGAAGTTACTCAGCCAGTGATTTCCTAAGTGAAGGAGCAACTAGGATTCGGCTTCTCCCAACAGATGCTTGAGTAATTTAATGTTATCTGCCTATAGATATCCATAATATAAAGAAAGAACAAATGAATTAACAGGGAAACATGATCTTTTAGGGGGAAAAGTATATGGGTTTTACAGAACAGGGCAAGAGTGAATATGGAGAGAGGATGTGGAGTTTTTTAAAAATGTTAGTTTAATATCTTACTAGAAGTAACACCATCTGCTAAATTATAAGAGGTTAATAGGCAACTGAGTGTGAGGAAAGTTATAGGATATATGAAATAAAATGTCAAAGTAATACTGGTTCACAAGCATTTGCAGAATACAAGTTTGAAAATGTTTTTTTTTTTTAAATCCAAAGATGAAATGCATTGGATTGTAACAGGGATGGATTATGGTATCTTAGGACAGAGTTACCATCTGTCCCTTTTTTGCAAGGAACAGTCCCTCTTTCAGCAGTCGTGTCCTGTGGAAAAACTAAAAAATGACAAATGTCATGAGATTTAAAGACAAAAGAGATTTCCAACATTTCTTGTAACAGTTGCATAAAACAGTTGTTTTGTATCTGAAACACCTAAATGTTTCATGAAATGGAATAAGCAACTCAATGCTACAAGAATAATTTTTAATTTTGGGAAAGTGAAATTCTATCATTTGCACTGGCTGTGGTTGTGCTTTGTCCTGCAAAATCTGACATTTCTACAAAAACTGTCTCAGTTTGGGCTTTTGAAAAGGTAGTCACCATATCTTAAGAGAAAGTATTGATAATGAGCAGTCAGTTATATGGAGTTTGTTACAGGGGCTGTAGATTGTGGGCTTAAGGTCTCAGGAATCTGAGATTGTAGGAGATATTTTTCTGTGGCAAACATGGAGAAAGATACGAAATTGATATGAAATTGAGGAGTTTGTGTAGAAGGGATCATAGAAGGAACATTACTGAACTAGAAGCCACTTAGCAAACAATATTGAATGCTGTTTCATCTATATTAATATTCATTACTGATGCATTGTCTATTAAGAGGAGACCACATTCTAATTCTGAGAGGTACACACCTTTTGCCTATTGCCGTTTGCCTTGAAGTGGATAACAGATATTAAATATTTGGCCCACAAGGAAGATTACTTACCTTAGCTTTAATAAATTCTATATTACAATAAATGCTCAATGAATCATCAGTGCATAATCCCAGATAAATACATCTTTTAACTGTGTCTTTTATATCATTGACCAATTATAAGGTCCTTTGGTTAGTTTTGTTTTGGCAAAAAAGTATGCATGTATGTATGTATGTATGTATGTATGGATGGATGTTTTTAGAGTTCTACTTTGTATGATCGAAGGTTCTTAATGCTGAATGAAAATACTGGCATTAAGATGTCTGAACATACAGCATATTTAACAGCCAAAATATCAACCTACAAAAGATCGAGAAAGGAAAGCTATATCCTCTCCTAATCATCACGCTAACCCCCTGCCAACATTTGCCTCAAATTCATTTGAGTACTGGCAGTGTTATTGGAGGTTTGTATTTTAAGGTAAAGTGTAGGGTTAGGGTTGCAGGAAGGAGCAGTGTTAGGGTTAACACCCATTACTAAGGTAGGAAGTGGGGCTCCTCACTAATAAGCAAGCAAAAGATTTTTATTGAGCTTAAATAGCTTTTGTCAGAAGTTTGTATGTGATTTTGCCAGTATTACTTGTCTCTTGTCTAAATGTATCAATGCAATAAATGAAAAACAGATATTTGTGATGCAACTCACCTTTAGGCATCTAAAAATAGCCTATACACAGAGCCTGTGCTCACATCTCTTGACTTTTTGTAACAATTCCTAGCACATATGGATGTCTCAAAATAAGGTATTGATGTAGTTTTGTCTAACGTTGTACAGGGAAATGAACACCTTATTTGTTATATTAGTATGACGTTTAGTAACTCAGAGAAATTATACATGTCTATAGAAAGACAATGTTTAGACATTAAGTGGAACATTACCACTATGAAATATTACCTCTTTAGAGGAGAGTTTGTCCTGATCCTAAATCATGCCTCCTTTCAATGACTATTCTAACAGAAAGGCACCAACACAAAGGCATCTCAGCTGACAGTGACCTTTCGTCTTTTTAGATCTAACATACTGTAATGACAGGAATTCAGCCATTTGAATGTAGATGAGCAGTACCTGACAAAGTCCATCTGCTAAAGCTCAAATCAATGCTCATACACTGGGGAAGGCACCAATGTAGTATTGTGGTGGTTGGCCTTTTTTAAACTGCTAACTTAGAAAGGTCAGAGAGCTCAGTAGTGGATTGCCCCTAGTGGAGGATCAACCTAGACACATGCAAGGATTGCATGGGTAATTACAGGCTGCTATACTTATGGCTAAAGTGCTATTACCTAGTGCTTGACCATTTCATGCCCTTTGTGTGATGTGGGTTAGAGAAGACTCCAGATGGAGTTAAATACATGCTACTAAAGAAAGAATACAATCTGGAGTGTAACACTATGAGGAAAGCCTGGCCCTTGAAAGCAGAAGCCAACCAGACATTGTACGTCTTGACAAGAAGGTGAGGGCATTTCATTGTTCCTGCTGCTGCAGTTGGGGGAAAATGAAAACTACCCAGAGGATTCTGAAAACACTGCTTTATTTTGCCAAGTACTCTGGTAGAGTCCACTTTAGAAAATAACATTGCATCTAAGTGTAAAAGGTTGCTGCACTGTAAAAAAATGAATAAAACGTATATAAACCTCAATACATCGGGGAAGAGGGAAGACTGGAAAATGGTTTTAGATGGTCGTAGGTGTGGGTATCTTTTTAACTTCTATTTGAGTATATATAGATGCCATTAACTGATGACTGGGTAAGCTATGATTATCAATATGCTACTTTTATTAAAAATACATTTTATTCAGTTCAAGTAAATGTATTGTGTGTGTGTGTGTGTGTGTGTGTGTGTGTGTGTGTGTGTGTGTGTGTGTGTGTGTGTGTGTGTGTGTGTGTAAGCAGATATATTTAGGTACATGCATGTATGTTGTCTGCAAAATGAGCTTACGATTTTTTTATTCATACTCCTAATATCTCATTAATTTATTCCACTGATTCTATCCATAAGATGTCTGTGCTCTGTAAGATCATATACAGACTTCTTTACATTTGTTCTTTCTCTGCCTTTGCAAATGAATTGACAATTTCCTCCAGAGATTAGCTATCTATAACTCTTTTGCCTTTCTTTTTGAAAGGGAAAAGATTTCTCTAATAGCCCATTGTTCAAAAGCTGCTCACCTAGTTCCCTCTCTACAGTGGCATTAGCCCTTTGATCTGATCTCTGCAGGCTCATTACAACATTTTAATCAGACAGTGAAATAGATCACGGAATGACAATTACATCGAATAACTCAAGTTCATACAGGGTGCAATATCTTCTAAAATATAACTAGATGGAATATTACTGATTGGGGAAATGTATGCTGTCTTTCAAAACAGTTTTACAGTTCACTATGTGCTTATAACAGTGTGCGCAGTTTCATATAATGTATGTTACATCACTTCTCCGTACAATTCGACCATGTACTAGTCATAAAAACAGATCACTACTGATTGCAGTTTCTATTAATTAAACATGACAAAATGTGAGCTAGGAAAACACTAGCAAAAACAGGTTTTGCTGACTACTGTGTCTTGTTGGGCGGTGTAGTTCACATTTTGTCTTACTTATGCCTCTGAAATATTTCCTTTGCTATATTTACCTTTTAGTTAATGTGTTCTCATTCACTAACCTGTCTTACATTTAGCAGTCCACCATCATTTGTTTTACATTGCTGGACTCTTAATGACTGCCCTTTTGTGCAGAAATGTACCCTCATCTGTGTGTCTTGAACTACTTGAATTCCATTCTGAAGCTTTGTTTCATCACATTTTCATATACCCTGATAATGAAAGTCCTGGCTTAAACTTATTTAGATCCAAAAACAGCCCCCTGCAAGTAAGGCTGGTGCAAAGGCCAAAAATCCTCACTATTGTACAGAAAGCAAAAGCCAACACCATATGAGTAAGTCATGCCTTCTTTATTGTGGCAACACTATAAAATCAGACCAGTTTTGGCACTTTTGCCTTCCTCAGCGATACAAACAAAAGCATAGACCACTGTCATTTAAACCCTGATAAATGAACATTTAAAGCAACAGCAACCATTAGAATCAAGGCTGCATTTCAACGCACATTTTTTATAAATGGTCATTGAGCCTTGGAGAAAATAAACCCTTAGCCTAATGATCCAACCCTGCTCTTTTTTATTTAACATTACATGCCACCCAGATTTATTTGTCCTGTCCTCCCAGATTTTATCAATAATCGTGAAATTAAATTTAGCATTACTATGTTTAAGAGTGTGTTTATATTGGGCGTTTGATGTGCATTTGTTCCGATTGTCACTTAGATGTTCACACATATGAGTACGCAAAGATGTCAAAGTCTACCCTACATATAAGTCAGAACATGTGGCTAAATATACCAGCCAATCTGATCCACAGTTTGCAAAAAACTCAGTATCATAAACTCTACTTGTGTTTTTTACTGGATAATTGTTTAGTTTTTAACATATGTCTACAGAAAGAACAATGTCCACACGGAAATAATCCAATCAATTTCTCTCCAGTCAAAGTAAGCTGTTGCTCTATACTCCAGCCCTTATTACTCCATTTATAATGGTTAAAATAAGAGTCCAGCATCCACCCTCTTCGATATGAAAATTGGCATTTTTCTGGAAGAAGATTGGACAGTACTTCATTGACCAAAAAATATTCCAATTTTGATTAATAGTGTCCTTATTGATGTTAATATTCCTCGCATAAGTGGTAACAAACCTAATAGTATTTTCATCACCACACCTTTTCCCATGATATTTCTATATATCAGACCTGTCCCGACCCGCCACCCACTTTATAGCTAACATAATATTACTGTATTGATATCCCCTAATAAGAAATTTCTGCATGAGTTCATCCTCAAAATGCTCATAACTTTCTGCTGTAGAACAAACTCTTTTGACCCATAACATTTGTGACTTTGGTATATTATCAATAACATGGCATGGATGAAGACTAGTGGCATACAACAAATTATTTTATTGAGGATATTTATGAAATATCTTAGATGGCAATGTATTGTCATTGTTTCTAGTAACTGTGACATCCAAAACATGTATCCATTGTAAATCCATATTAAGAGTAAATTCAATTCCCCACTTGTTTTTTTTCAGGTATTGAATTAACTCCAATAAATATTCCTCATGACCACACCAAATTAACCAACAGTCATCGAGATATCTTCTCCAGATATCTATTTAGGGAAAAAAATATTATGTGCATTATCAAAATGAGCAAATCCTCCAAGTACCCCCATGAGCAAATTGACATATAAGGGGGCAAAAGATGCCCCCATAGCCGTTCCTTGAACCTGCCAATAACAGAATCCTTGAAAATGTAAAACATTTTTAGTTAACACATGTTCTGCCATGCATATTAGCAATGTGTTAAAGGCCGATGGATAAATATCCACTTTCTCCAACCAATACTTAATGACTTCTAAACCAGTCCAATGAGGGATACTGGTATACAGTGCTTTCATATCTATGGGGCACAACAGCCAATTTGTCTCCAACTGAGAATCAGATATTATTCTAAGAAATTAAATTTTTAACTGTATGGGGACAAACCCAATATCAGGTATGTCTTACCAAGCTCACTAGGGATTTATCAACATTAGAAAAATCCCTCAAAAATAAAAAGATTCAGCAATTTAATCATGATATTAAGGATTATGAATGGGGTAAACCGTTTTATTTTTGGAAAAGTGTCAAGTTTTCCAAAGGGGTGGTAATTTAGCAAGATCCAAGAGAAAAAGACCTAGGTCAATTCTCAAAAAATCTGGTGTAGACTTTAAGAGTACATCAGGGGATGATTCATCAGTCACAGACATTGAAAAAGTTCTTACTCAGGGGTCCCCCTTTTCTAACAAACAATGGGGTATGGACTACCCTTTAGGCCCAGATGACACAGAGGAGGTATGAAGCATAACAAGACGTAGACAATGTGGAGATGCTGTTATAGACTTTAGGACATCGTTGAACAATTTGTACAATGTACACAATATTTCCTCTGTGATTTTAACAGAAATTGAACAACAACTATTGAATAAAGGACTTAAATATATCCCCGGCTTTTTTGTTAATGAGGATAGTGTGCTTGAGGATGTTTTGGCATTTTGTCGTACTCTCAATTTAAAATTGTATTTTGGTTCACAGGATAGGGCTCAAAGATCTACTGACTTTTGTTTTCGAAAGTTGAGTTTTATGCCCCCTATGGATAAACATGTATTAATATTTCAGGAATCAATCATTAAGAATTTACACTTCAAGAATTGTCAAGCCAGGATATTGAATCAGAATTTAACAGCTGAGGAACAGCATGCATTTAAAAATTGAAAAATAAGACAGATATTGTAATCTTACCAGTGGACAAAGGTGGGGCAGTGGTTATTATGGATACCAAGTATTATGTATCAGAAGCAGTTGCACTCCACATTCAAACATTTCCATTGTCAGATAGTGGTGTAGTGGATGACCCCAATGTTTACAGGGTAAGGGTTTGTGTTGGTGAGATGGTCACATCACCTGGAACAGTGTGTCTTGAACACAATGAAGTGAGGCCTCAAATGGCTGAAACCATATGGCCATTAACTCCTCCTCCAACATGTCCTCAACCAAGTCCCAAATCCCCTATTCAGTGAGGCTTGCCAGGCTGCTATATTCCATGGTACCTGCAGGCCTGGTACCACTGCCCTGACCATGCAAGGATATCCCTGAACAGGCAAACTGGGAGATCTCCCAAACATTGGAGGTAGATGTTTGGGATGCTCCAGAGGACTTTGAATCTGTAAAGAAAGGAACATAAATAGGAGTGAAAGAAAATAATTAAGGAGAAAAAAATACATAATAAGATGAATGCAAAAAAGGAGGGAGAGAGAAAAGAGATGTAATAAATTTACACATCATGTTACATAGCATTCAGTTTCTTACTTAAAATATTTTTATTTTTATAAATCTTTATTGAGGTAAAACAGAATTATGGGAAATGCATATGCAGACTTTGGATAAAATTTTATGGGAAGTGCTTATGCATTCGTACTTGTCAGGAGACTATACTGCTATCAAGTTTAGGTGGGGTTTACATGTTGTTCTTGACTATACAAACATAATGATCATATTTCTGTTTGATATGTGTTTGTTTGTAATATTGCACTCTACTGCTTCACTTAACATGCTTTATAAATTAATTCTCTGTCTCTCTATAAATATGTATATTTATATATATATATATATATATATATATATATATATATATATATATATACATATACATATATAGATATAGATATATTTATATATACACACATATGCATACACACACGCACACACACACACACACACACATATATATATATATATATATATATATATAAATACACAATACTATTTACTACTTTATTCCTGCTTACTAGCTTCCTCAACTAGCCTTGCTGTTCTCCATTGTTGCTCTTGCCTATTGTAGGCAACCTGCTCCTCAGCTATAAGAACAAAACATAAAACAATACCTGTTTACCTGTATTTCACACTTTTCCCTTTAATATTGTTTATATGACTACTACTTATTTGCACAGCCTATCATTCACTACAGTACTTGCTGTGCATTTGTTGAAATATTTATGACCATTTAAATTCTCATTCTTTGTCAATCTTCCCTTTACTGCAAGTTATAAACAAACTGATGAATGTTTGGTAGAAAGATGTTTTAAAATATTTGTTTTACATATAACAGTCTGTGAACTGTCCTCAGCGAGAAGATGAGCACACACAGAAAAATGTAGCAAGTCACAGGAGTTTTCATTTCCTCAGCTGTACAAAGGTGTCTGCTTTGATAGCATTCTTCCTTAAGAATATTAGGGGATGATTTAAAAATGCATACAGAAGTAATACCAAACTAATATAAAATTCTCACTAACGTATGTGCTGGACATTCACTTGACAGTGCAACCCCCATCCCTTCCCACAACCTGTTCACTGAAAAGTTGTCCTGAGTAAGATTTCAGCCATCATATATGTGCACCTAATATTGTGGAAGAAATTACTTTTACAATTATTCCTATAGAACTCTGGCTCTTCTCAAGGCTACCTGGTCATCCCACCCAGACAGCTGATCAGGCCTACATTTTGGTTGGGCATTGTACCTGTGGTAGTATTGCTGGCTGGAGTGGATGATCACTGTTATGTATGAGAAGTGATCACCCATCTCCTGATAGATATTGATAATTTATAAATTATAACTGTGTGTGCAAACCTGGATCTTATTCAAATATGACTCCCTAAGAAGGTGGATTATTATCAGAGTATCCTTGTCTGCCCAGTTGGGAGTGCAGCATTGTACTCTTATAAGTGTAGACATTGTTAGGAGTGCCAGAACTAGACTGAAGAAGGTATGAGCAGGGCTGTGGTTTACAGGTTTGGAACCACTCCCTCTTTGGTGTGACATCACGTTAACCAAACCAACTTAAACAACTGGGGCATTAGACCATTTACTGTTGTCACTGGCAAGTTTGATTTAAGCAAAACAGATTTATTTAGAATTCTTTTAAGGAATACATTCACATTTCATTTATATGGTGGATAAAAATAATATAACCTCGTAATTTTCTTTGTAATGCTTACAATTGCTGTGCATTGCCTTAACTACCTTTTTTGGAGTATTATACCTGAATACCATTTATTCATGCAGTAGAGCAGCAACTACTATTATTTTTATTTTATTTTTCTTGGTTTGGTTGCAAAATACATATTTCTATATGTCTGATTACAAACTTTTATTAAATGTTGAATGGTTTGTGTTGAAAAGGCATACCAGATGATGTTAGATGGTTAAACATTGTCATTTATTCATTCAGTAGAGCAGAAGTTTTTTTTTATTTATATTATTTTTTGAGGAGTTAGTTACAGAAATAAAAATTCCTTCATGTAGGATTACCAACTATTATTAAATTTTGAGTCATCTGTGGTTAGAATGTGTGCCATATTATGTTAGATGTGGATAGATTCATGGTTGTGCAAAATGTCATGCATATGACTATTTGTTTTTAAGTATATTCAGCTTTGAGCATATCTGAGGTTATCAGTGAGCTGCCATGCCATGCTGGAGAATGTTACAAATTCACTTTCTGCAGCACTTTCAATTTAATCTGAAGTCCTGTTCATGAGTATCTGGGACTTTGGTAGATAAGTGGCCTTACATGTTCACATATTTATGAAATTCACTGAGTTAAGCATCAAAGGATCAAAATGTATAAATGAACCTAAATTTACGTGAAATAGTTTTACACTGCCATATTAAGATGTTTTAACTTGAGTTAGGCAGTAAAAGACTTTATAAAAATATTGCAATGAATATGAAACACTTCAAAATTTTGTAATAGCAAATCTGCTTCAAGAAATGTTTATTTTACTGATATTATAAACATATTATCATGGCTTTAGTGAATAGTGTAAATTTGTCATTTATAAGTGGAAAATCAGTACGGCAGCAGGGGAAAAGATTAATGATCACTGAGAAAAATTATTTACTTCAGTGTCATTTAGTGGTTTTACATACGTGACAGAAATGCAGTGATTTAATTGTGAAGTACTGCATTGGTGAGTATCTTTTGTTGGCTAAACATACAGGTGTTATGAATACATGATAATGGTGCAGGGTAGGGGAAGGCTTAGTAACGGAGAAATCAACCAGCAAAACTACAGACTGGTGTAGATTAAAACCAATGAAAATTCAAAAAATAACACCCAACACACCTGAGCATAAAAATCAAAATAAAACTATCAAACCCACTCTTTTTTGAGTACAATCTAACCCCAAACAGGATAGTTTAAGTACCTAAAGATAATGTGACTAGGCTTAAAATGACCCACAAGGGCAGAAAGCCTAGTTCTTTCTTATGACAAGTGACAGGTTTCATGCCATGGTATTGTTCACTATATGCTGCGAAAGAGTACTTTTTACCTTCTGCCACTGAATACTCAAAATTCCTTTATGTTTGACTGTAAGATCTCCCGAGAAACACTGTTTAGAATTACTGTTATTAATAATTTTTTGCTCTACCAGGGTTTTCAGCACTTAGAAATGTTCTGTCTTTAGTCTTTGGGGGGGTGGGGGGTTGAAATTGCATTTTTTTCTAGGTTCTTGCATTCTTAAAGGTTCTTTTCTAGTTGGTATTGCTCTCTGCATGGAATATTGTGCATTTCAATGCTGAATTGTATTTACTAGGTAATGTCAGTATTGGCATTATTCAGGTTTCAATCCTTATTTTGTTGACATTATCGTGTCTTTGGTCAGGGCATTGTAAAAGTGTTAAAAGGAATACTAACACAACTATGTTGTATTGGGTCAGGATTGGTTCAGATGTATTTCATGTTGGATAAAGGACTTCTCCAATCAGCTGTTTTACATGCACGTGTGTGTATATATATATATATATATATATATATATATATATATATATATATATATATATATGTATATGGGTTCCTATTTAATGGCCGAATTGACAGAGCGCCGAATTACACATTGCCAAGACTAGTTTGCCGAATGTACACATTGCCAATTATTTAAACGGCCGAATAACACTATGCCGAATATAAAGTGAACTCTACATCGTAAATACACAGTATGGTTGTCCTATAGCGTACCTCGTACAACATACATCATGGTGGACTTTACAAGCAAAGCACCGGAAATCAAAGGTAGCCTTTACAACACTAGAAAACAAATGATAAAACATGTGGGCTTCGTCCCCCTGCACCCCACATGTGGGGGGCTGTACCCCCTACTTAAATATACCAACTCCGAGACCACACTACAGTGGGGAAACACATACATTCCTTTTCCCCACTGTAGTGTACTTCGGCATAGGGTTTATTTGGCCATTTAAATAATCGGCAATGTGTACGTTCGGCAAACTAGTTTCAGCAATGTGTAATTCGGCGTTCTGTCAATTCGGCCATTAGACAGGAACTCATATATATATACAGAGAGAGAGAGAGAGAGAGTTATATTATATATATATATATATATATATATATATATATATATATATATACACACACACATATATATATATATATATATATATATATATATATATATATGGTTCCCATTCAGAAGCCTGAAACATCATAAGCAAAATCCTGAAACCAAAAGCCTGAAAATTCAGAATCCTGAAAACTCAAAATCCTGAAAGCCCAAAATCCTGAAAGACCAAAATCCTGAAACTCAAAATCCTGAAAACACAAATAATGCTAATATGTCACTATAAAGACACTAATATCTACCAACTGACCCTGACCCTAACCCTAACCCTAAGGTCCGTCACTATCGCACACTCACCTGACCCGCGCCCTAAACCTAACTCACTTAAACCGCCCCAAACCCCAATATTTGTCACTATTGCATACATGCCTAACCTGCACCCTAACCCTAACTCACTTAAACCGCCCCTAACCCTAAAATAAAACCAACCGCACACTTACCTGACCCCAACGCATGACCTAACACCACAGGGCTAACAATAGCAAAGCCACCATGACATCAGTATGTCTATTTTGTGTTTTCAGGATTTTGAGTTTCAGGATTTTGGTCTTTCAGGATTTTGGGCTTTCAGGATTTTGAGTTTTCAGGATTCTGAATTTTCAGGCTTTTGGTTTCAGGATTTTGATTTTCAGGCTTATGATGTTTCAGGCTTCTGAATGGGAACTATATATATATATATATATATATATATATATATATATATATATATATATATATATATATATATATATATATATATATATATATATATATATATATATATATATATATATTTTTTGTATGTATATTGAATGAGATTGCTGTGATGTTTACAGAGGAATATATTCTTATAGGTTCATGGTTATATACTAGGCTAATGACCACGAGGGCCTTTATAAACCCAGTTGATGTTCCTTCTTAGATGTTTGTGGTTTCAAAAGCTTGGATGCTCACTTATAGTACTTTTCTTAACTTTCTATTCTTTTCTATCATACTACATATTTTTATGTTGCTTTTACTTATTCGTGTAATTTCCATAGGGAGTTTGATGAAATAGGCATGGTTTAAATATTACTAGAAAGTATTTTTATCTTTAATTTACAGAAGTAGGAAAATATTTAGTATAAATGATAATAGCCTACACTCTCCAGTGAAGAATTACAGTTGAACATGAAACTTTATTCTTCCACAACACCTTACTAATGCCTGCTGATCCCAACCCTCCCACTGCTCCAACCCTAAGCAGACACCTTACTTACCTTACTAAAACTCTTTCTGACTGCAACACTTCCACTATGCAAATCAGTCTCATTTACACACCACAAGCATATACACATGCACTACCCCTTACCTAAAGTTTCCTCTAACACTCACTTGCACAAACATTTATCACCCACACCATATATCACAAAAGCTATCAGCTACTTTAACCTTTGCTGTAACCCTAACCCATGAACACTTGCACACACTTACATTCACTTCTGATTGACTAAACGAAACACCTAGATACTTGTCTTGTGCAAACACATTTCCTCATTTTGATCTAACTTGTCCAGGCTCAAACGAGCAAGCACAATGCATTGCTGACTAACTTGTAAGTATACAGAGTATTATACATATATATATATATATATATATATATATATATATATATATATATATTCATATGTATGTAAAATCTCAGTCCTGCAGTATCGTAAAAGCATTCAGAAGAGTACAGCAATCACTTTTTTAACAGATTCATTCTTCTTCTACCAAATATCTTGGAGCATAAGAAGTAAAATAAAGCTATAAAATTCACCCTTTATTGAGCGCTTTTGCCCTCACCATCTTTAAAAAGGGGTGCTAAATTATTGTGGAGTATAAGGAACTGCTGTGCCAGTTGGTATTAGAATCAGCTTTACTTCCAGGCTTAAATGATAATAATTCTGTAAAGTTTTTTGAAGTTGTGAGCTTCAAAATTGTGATTAGTTACATAGATATTTTATTTTTTTAGGATATATTATTAGTTGTGCGTTATTTAAGCAACAAGTCATTGGTTGCGTATTGGACAAAAGCACTCAATAAAGTGTGGAATTTATAGTTTAGTTTGACTTCTTATGCTCCAGTGTGCTTGATAGAAGGATGAATCTATTAAAAAAAGTGATTGCTGTACTGTTCTGCTTGTATTTATGATAATGCAGCTATTAGTATAGCACAACTTTACTTGGCTAGATTGAAAATTTCCATCCATATATAATTATGCATGTTTAACTTTTTTATATGAGGATGGAAGTCACATGGTCAGTATTATGTAGTTTGACTAATGATTACATCAAAGGTGTTTTGTTTATGACTGTAACCTTTTTTCATGTGCAGTGATGATGCAAAACAAGGGATTAAGGCAGAGAAAAGCCAAATTCAGCCATAAAGAAAAATAAGAAGCATAGCTGACACAACCAGTGCCTTGTTTCAGTACAAAGAACTAGTGCTCCACCCCCTCAGCTCTTCAAGTGAAGACCAAAAAAAAAAAAAAAAAAACATGAACCAGGTGACCAAGTACATGACATGCCCAACCCCATCCTTCCCCAGCCAGTCAGCTCCTGTTTCTGTGCTCTGCTCCTGACCCTCATTCCTCCCATTAAAAACTTTTTGTCTTTTAACCAGTGACAAACATCGTAGTACAAATGTATTAACAAATCTTGCTTACCTCCCATCCACTATATTCCAAATTACATTCATGAACTTTACCTCTAGGCCTCAGCAAAATCTTTAGCATCTACATTCATTAATCAAATAGTTCTGAATTTTCACATATCCTCAGCATCCCCATAATCATTTGACCTTGCCTTGCACACTGATCCTGAGATCTCTGCACACTCTAGCCTGCTGAAACAGGTTTTGCAACATACTATTATCAATTACCCCCTTATCAAGCCTGTTACCTTTTAAAAATCAAATCTTTCAGGGCTAGCTGATGTAAGTGACAGCCATCAAGGATGCTGACTTTGTATGCCAATTCACTTCTTTCACCCTCGCCAATGCCATACACGTCCATCCTTGGCCTTCTTGTACTTCTTTCACCACTTAATCCCTGCTCATGAACAAGTCCTGATAATAGCTCATAAATGCCCCTTCAGTTGAGACATAATGTTTCCTGCCATCTTCATGACTATTTGAATGCTCCCTTCCATTCTTATTTCCTTCAGCTTACACATACATAACCTACTGCTGGTTTTATCTGCTGCTCATGACCTTTATGTACCACTGTATACTTCTGCTGTTTTTTATCATCTCTCAGTAAACAAGCTTCATTGCCACATGTCATGGTGGAGAGCCTCACTTTCACTACTGCACTGTTTATTCCTCGTTCCTGTCTTATGCTTCAGCTTGCCTTTCCACCCAAGCTAAAACCCATCACGTAATCCTTACCGTGTCCTTTTACTAACTCTTTTCTACAATATCCCTCACCTTCCTCTGCATACACCATACAGTATTGCACCTCCACAGATACCCTTACTGCTTTTTGGAGCTGGGGAACCCTCCATGGTTGGTAACTACATGCCCCTGTTGTAGTGTCCCTCTTTTTTTAATAGTTGCTTCCAAATACATCACTTGCATCCTTGTGCAGTATAAATAAATATAACTTTCTTGCTTGATGTCAGTCTAGAAACTGCAAAAAAAAATGTTCCCAATAATTTTTGCCTTCTACATGTCTTCTAATCCTATTTCATACCTACCCCAAACCAACTGTAAAATCTTGTGTGAAACTCCTTTTAATGAATCATTCCATCAAAGCAACAGCAGTGATGCATTTTGAGCCATTTCAGCGGCACATTTGGGCAGTACATATACTACATTAATCTACTTGGCTTGGAGCATACCACAAACAGATCTGTAGCTCCAAATTGCTACCCTCATTAGGTGAGGAGCACCATCAACTGACTCAGTGTAAAAAAGGGTGAAGGAGCTCCAGCTGTAAAGGAGGACCAGGTTTTCACAAACATTCTTCATTTCCCCTCCCATGTCAAAGTGTTTCTCTGCAAACTCTGCTCACCTCCTTCACCTGTGAACTATATAAAAAAATGATAAAGTTTATCATCAAATCATTCAAACAACCAATGCATATCCATTCCTAACATATACATTCTCAATATGTGTATGAAAGAATGCTCATAGTTATTACTTCTAATAAAGACTTCAGAATGGTCAAATTGATTGTTCAGTTTTGCTTTCACTATACAAGCAGCTTTGAGTTTTAGCACTTTAAGATAGCTACACATGTTGATTCATTAAGTAACTATGCTCACAGTTTTTGTCTTTTTGGCACCCTGATGGCTTATTCTTTATGTCACATGAAAAGAAGGAAAGTAAACTTAGGGTATGGCTTGAAAATTGTTAGAATCAGTCTCTTCTCTCTCTCTCTCTCCCTCCAGCCACCCCTGGAAAGATACATCTACCTATCTGCTTTTTCAGATTTCCCAGTTAAAACAGCTACTACTACTTTGTAAACTATGGATGATTTCCTTGCTATGAAGCAGCTAATTGCATCTATTCAGCAGTTATCAATACATAGGAACAGATTCAGGTATCCTTATTATCCTGGCTCTCAGAAAATAAAGTGGTGCCAAGTACTTTGGTATGATGATGGTAATGATACCTCTTTATTAACCTAGGAGGTCCATTTTAAGAGGCAACTCAGAACAATATCTGGCTAAGTGACATGCTTAAGATCGCACAGTAGTCATATCAGGGCTGATAAAATCAATCCCTGCATGAAAGGAACTGCAGCTCACAACCTTCACTCTCTGCACCAATTGCCTTCTTTGTGGAGGTCTAAAGCCATCATTATGTTCCAAGTAACCTGTATTCATTTAGTGGCTTGGGGATCTGAGGTGCTGGCAGGTAGGATATGTTTGCTTATCATGAGGAAGAGGAGGAGGATGTGTTGTTGGATGTACCTCATGGTGGATCCCAGAAGGGGACTGGAGATGTGCCATTCTCAGGAAGGTTGAGACATTTGCTGATTCACCAAAGACATGCTCTGATATCCTAATAACTCTAGTGCATGTCTATTTCTTGATGCATGGGTATGTTTAAGGTGAAAGGAAGTTTGTAAATACAAAAAAATCTTCCAGAGCAGCAATGTGATACTGCCCCAGGGATTTTTATCTACCCAGTGACCCCAAGCATAGGTTGGCCAATGTCTGGAGAAGGACAATTCTTTGGTAGAGTAGAACTAGTGAATAAGAGAGGCTTCTGGGAGTAGTAGATGGACAGGTGTGTGTGTGTGTGTGTGTGTGTGTGTGTGTGTGTGTGTGTGTGTGTGTGTGTGTGTGTGTGTGTGTGTGTGTGTGTGAAACAAACAAACAAACAAATAAATAAATAAATAAAACAGTGTACTACTTAGCACGGGACAGCCATGGCAGACTTGAAGCTTTATACTACTTTGGGCTTGGATATCTACCATTCTTAAATTTGAGCAGAACTTAACTCCTTCTTTTGGATGCACCTATCATTCTTTTACAGTCTCCCCACTACCAGGAAGCAAATCATGTAACATGCTTGTGTATCCCATTTCACTTCTAATAAATAGATTGATCACTGAACACACCATTCCATCCCTGTGGAAAACTTCATATATCCCCTCTCTAGACCTTTCCAACTATCGACCAATTGCAATTCTCTCACCCCTCTCTAAGATCCTAGAAAGACGTATTCATCACCAGTTCCTCTCCCCTCTCCTCACCAACAACCTTCTCTCCTCAACCCAACACAGATTTCACCCATCCCATAGCACCATCATTGCCCTACCCAAATTCACCAATACTATAAATTTCCACAGGAATCTAGGTAAATTAGTCTCAGCTACTTTCCTAGATTTGTCCAAGGCCTTTGACATAGTCTCACATAATAAACTACTGTCTTGTATCTCTGACCTCAGCCTTAACAACCCCACAGTACTCTTGTTTAAAAGCTATTTAGGTAACTGCCAACAATCCATGAAATGGCATAACTCTCTATCCCCACACTCCCAACCTCCTTAGGTGTGCCACAAGAATCAATCCTAAGACCCCCTTCTTTTTAATTTCTTCATAAACCAACTCTACTCAGCTACCTCTAAAGCCAACATAGCCCAATACACTGATGACACAACTCTCATATGCTCTGCACCCAACATCCAACTTCTCCAACAAAAAAAAAATAAGCCGCCTTCTCTGAAATAGAGAACTGGCATAAAAACTCACAACTGCTACTAAATCCCAAGAAATCACAACTAATGATATTCCATTTTACTAAAATGAACAACTTTACCTTCTCTATACTGTCCGCCATCAAAACCTAAATCACCCCTGTCAAAGAGGCTAAACTCCAAGGAGTTACCATTGACCAACTCAAATTCACAAAGCACATAACAACCATCACTGAATTCCACAAAAAGCTAGGTTCCATCTATCGCTGTAGAAATTATCTAACCACCATATCTCGAATTGCAATAGCCAGGACCCACCTCCTATCTACTCTGCTTTATGCATCCCAATTCTAACTAATCATTACAAAACTGACCTTAATAAACTTTCCATCTGTTACAACAAAATCGCTAGATTTGCTACCAATGCCAAATCATGATCCCACCACTGCCTTTCCCTACAGGCCTTGCACTGGGTTGAATTTCCAAACCTATTAAGGTACAATCAACTCAGCCTAACTCATCTAATTCTGTACTATCCTGAGAAAACCCCTGACCTAAATGGCATGCTGAACTTCTACAATTCAAATAGACAACTTGGGTCCTCCAACAAAGCCTTAATCAAAAACATCACATGCAAAAACCACTCTGGTTAATCATTATTTTCCCATGAAATAGCAAAAATATGGAACAACCTTCCCCCTGACCTCATACTACAAAACTCCACACCCTCCTTCAAAAGCCTACTTAAAACATACCTCTTCATCAACTATGTAGTCGACTGTAATTGACCCCCTGAAGCCTCATCCACTCACTCTTTCTACACCCTATCTGTTCTGGACAACACAAACAATACGTTTAACTATACTTATCCATGTGTGAGCAATAACCTATATATGAGTGTATGTATGTGTGTGTGTGTGTGTGTGTGTGTGTGTGTGTGTGTGTGTGTGTGTGTTTGTGTGTGTGTGCGCATAGATATATATATATATATATATATATATATATATATATATATATATATATATATATATATATATATATATGTATATATGTATATATATATATATATATATATATATATATATATATATATATATATATATATATATATATATATATATATATATATATATATATATATATATATATATATATATATATATATATATATATGCTCTTTCATGTATATTTACTTGAATGTATATATGGAAACTTAAACATATATATACTCCTATTCAATTTTGAAATATCTTGTAATGGTCTAACAGATTCTTATTTACTCTCACTGCATATTTTGTATACTTGTATTTTCATCCAAAAAGGGTAATAGCCTCTTATTGTATACTAATTGCAGTAAAGTCTATAATCTCTATGCTACTACTCTGTAATGTCTCTTTTGTAAATTTTTCTTCTCTCTGTAAACTTATGGAGTTCTTCTCCCCAGGTATCCACTGAAAATGGGCATGTTGTCCAGTTGGACTGTCCCAGCAAACAATTGTTAAAAAAATAAATAAATATGTTGTCTTACAGAGATAACATGTCTGAAAACTGCATGGCCCCTACCTAATGTCCATTGTATGGAGTATATGATTTTTCTTCCCATTTTGACGCATAAAGTGTGGTTGCCTATTATTCAGTGATTGAGTGCTACAACCTTAAGACTAGAACCCAGTACCTGCTTAGCTGCTAATTATTTTTTCAGATGGTCCTCTTAGAGTTTCAGGACTGGAGGAGACTATCAGTATTCGAAAAGCTCAGGGTTTTCTTTCTCCTACTGAGGCTACTGAATATTTGACTCATGGGGGAAAAGGCGTCAACAGTTCTGATACAAATGGTTATGTATGGCAGATTCCAGGTAATCTAAATAGTCACAGACTGGATAGGTTACTATAGGCATGGGCTTGATTTCAATCTGGACTGCTTTTTCAAATGATTAATCATTATATTACAGTGATATATATGTAATTCATGACTGTATTGTTGCCCTTGTGTGTATTATATATACTGGGAGGGTGGCCTAATGGTTAAGGTGTTTGCCTTACAAACACAAGGTGCGGGGTTTGAGTCTCACAAGGGATAATTGGCTAGGCTTACAATGGCTCACAAGGGCAGTTAGCCTAGTACTAACCTATGAACCTATGAACCTATGATATTGCATCCCTTTCTCCTACTACACAGCTATTTTGTTCTGCATATTTTGTCTTCCTCAGAATCTGTTATTGGTAATTTTTATCTCCTTAAGGGTCTGGGGCAGCAGATGATGATGAAGAGTGGGGAGGAGTCTGCCCCATCTGTGATGTACAGAACTTCCTTTGGCTACACAGAGGATTTTATTAGAAGAAGGTCCAGAATGATTGCCTGTATGTGTGCCATCCTTGGGAGAAGATGTGCTCTAGAACATCCTCATGGTAAATCCCATCTTGAGGAGGAGGAGGTGCTCTTAGACATACCTTATGATAGATCCCATTCCAGGGAGAATGAGTGCTCTTGGACATACTTCATGATAAATCCCAAGCTAGGGAGAAGAATCTCATACTGTGTGTTTGTTAATTTAAACTGAGACCACAGTAGCCTACTGATACAAGGTTATCCTGTTTTTCCACCTGAGAAATGGTTAAGAAATTACTTACAGTTTCAGAGCAGTCCTTGGTCAATTCTGATTGTTTCTTAAAGACAAACTTGTTTTTGCTTTGGCTCATTAGCAGCAGTACAAAAGAACTGCCTGCTCACACCCTTGTTCTCCCCCTTCCCCTTCTCTGTTATTACCTTAAGCCAATCCCAAAGTTAATAAATATTACGTGTGGCAGGCACCATTTTTAAAACTACAACCACCCTTTGTCACTATCATATGTTCATTTATCAGTTTACTCTGTTATCTGATTGTTTCCAGCCCCCTCATAAGAACAACTAACAAGGTCTCTACCAGCTTCGCTCCCCACCCTGCCCCCTATTCCCTCCTGCCCGAAGTGGTCCTACCTTTATTACACTCACAAACCCCTCCCATTTTTCCAGTAGCCCACCACAGTGCTAACCCAACACTACCTCCTCCATTTTCCCACTACAATCACACCTCCTCAATTAACATGTACAGGCATACCTTACCTATGCTCACTGCATGCACTCTCCTTGCATATCTTATATCCTACCAAAGCTCTATCATTCCCCCACTCAACCACTACCACTTTACTACTACTCACACCACCAGTCATGCCTCACCCTCACTCAGCTCCCCTCCCACCAACTCAAGAACAATTCCTATGCACCCCCCGCATATTCCACCAACTATATTACTCAAACATAAAGCATCCCTACAACTTAACATAGTAACCCTCCCACCATACCTATTACCCACAGAGCACAATCATAACGTTTCCCTAATAAACAAACACATTCAAAAACTGAGAAAACTAATAACCTCATGCATATTAAAACTAGCCCTAAGTGGAGACATCCACCCCAACCCTGGCCCTACCATCTCCAACCCCAATCCTCATAATCAGACTAGAAACCACAACTTCTCCCATATTACAGCCAAAAGAAAGCCAAGTGACTTCATTCTACTAAGCCTAAATATTAGAAGTATATCCAACAAAGTCCATGAACTTTATGCCACCATAGACTTGTACTCCCCAGATATAGTCATCCTGACAGAAACCTGGCTAAAACCTCACATTACCAGTGAGCAAATCCTCCCTACAGGTTACGGCATACTAAGAGTAGACCGGCTAAACAAGAAAGGAGGTGGTGCAGCTATAATATTTAAACAGCATCTAAACATCCAGATCTTAAAATCATCAGCTCCACAAACAGGCAATGAAGAAATAATATATACCAACCTCAAAATAAAATCATCAACATAATTGGATGCTACTTCCCACCTGGCCAAAACATCCCTTTACTAGAAAACCTCCTCATCTGGTCTACCTCCCATCTCCCCCAAGAAACTATAATTTTAGGTGATTTCAATATTGACTGGCAATCCTGTTCACCCAACTAGTCCAGTCGCCAACCATAATAAATAAAAACTCCAGCAAGCACACTACCCTGGACTGGATACTAGTCAGTAAGAGCCCCCAGTCATTTATAACAGGCTGCTTATCAGATAGCCTCAGTGATCACTCCCCAACATTCCTACTCAAAAAATATCTATACCAAGCTAAACCTGTCATCTACCGTCAAATACGTAAAAAACTAAACTTTAACCACTCACATTCATCTCATCCCTCAAAGAATGTAACTGGCATCCCCTAAAGTACCTCAGTCTTGATGACGCAGTTGACTTTTTTAATACTACCTTCCTGAGCATCCTTAATTACCATGCCCCCATAAGACTTTCCAGAATGAAAGCACAACCCTCCCCATGGCTACAGAAAACCACTAAGTCAGAAATTAAAAACAGGGATAAAGCCTGGGAGCACTGGTGCAAAACCAAAACCCCCTCAACTAGACAGAAATTCCTAGAACTATGCAATAGAGTTAAAAAGCTAATAAAACAGGACAAATTCCAATACTACCAGTCTGCCCTAGACTCCTCCCAACACAGCCCAAAACAATTCTGGTCCTCCATAAACTCCATCCTCCACCCAGGTAAAGTCAGTACCCCTCCTCCTAACATCCCTCACTCCTCCAAAAATATTGCTACCTCATTCAACGCACACTTCACACAAACCATACCATCACTAGCTAAACACAACCACCCTCCCCTCCAACCCACACCTTCAATTAGTAATCTCCCCACTGCCTTCTCTTTTACTCCTGTATCTACCTCCAACATAAAAAAAAACTCTTAACTAAACGTAAGCCCACCAAATTAGCAGCAGACATCCTCCCAAGTGAATACCTACAAATCACAGCTGATGCTATGGCCTACCCAGTATCCATCTTGATTAACCGATCTCTGTCAGAAAGTTACATTCCCACACTGTGGAAAATATCACATATAATTCCCCTTCACAAACGCGGCCCCTCCACAGAACTGACCAATTACTGCCCCATAGCTATTCTCTCTCCACTCTCCAAAATACTAGAGAGGAGCATACATTCTCAGGTCTCAAACTACCTCCTTACTAACAACCTCCTTTCCAATACTCAGCATGGTTTCCGAACAAACCATAGCTACACCACTGCCTTACTCTCCTTTACTAACTCTATCCTTCAGCATATAAAAAATGGCTATCTCTCCTCTGCTACTTTCCTAGACCTATCTAAAGCATTTGACATGGTCTCACTCAAACAACTCATCTCTGTCCTCAATAACCTATCCTTCTCTGAATCAGTCACCAACTGGTTTCAGAGTTACCTGTCTGACAGCCAACAATCCGTTGTATGGCAGAATGACATATCTCCCCAAATATCTGTCTCCATAGTGGTTCCCCAAGGATCCATCCTTGGACCCCTACTCTTCTCTATTTTCACCAATAATGTAGTCTCTGCCCCCAAACATGGCACACCCATACAATACGCAGATGACTCAACCATCATCTGCATAGCCCAGTCCCTACCCAAACTGCAACAAGTCAAACAGGAAGCATTTTCCTATGTTGAAATTTGGTTATCCGATGCCCAATTAATACTCAATCCAAACAAAACTAAACTACTCATCTTCCAACCCACCAAGCATACTCAAAACAATTCTCACTTTAACATCACATCAAAAGACAACATCACTATATACCCAATTGAACACACCAAAGTGCTAGGGTTGGAAATAGACAATAAATTAAAATTTGACATTCACATATCCATGACCATAAAAACAGTCCACAAAAAACTAGGAGCGTTATACAGAAATAAGCAACTTCTCACCAAAGCAGCAAAGATTTTAGTAGCAAATTCCCACCTTATCTCCACCCTACTTTATGCCTCTCCAATACATAGCAACCTAAGGCAATGCAATCTAAACAAGCTAGAGACCTGCTAAAACAAAATCACCAAATTTGCAAGAGGGGCATCCTACTGTAGTCACCACTGTCTCTCACTTGCTGAACTGGGCTGGCTTGAACTCCCTCAACTCCTTCAATGGTATCAACTATCACTCGCCCACAAACTAGTAAACCATCCACTAAATGTCCCATCCCTCCAGAATCTACTCCAACCCTGTCTCACCACCAGACGACTAAGATCCAGCAACAAAAATCACCGAACACACTTTAGCGAAAGCGCTTTGCACCAAAAAAGCACTTTTGCTAAAGTGTGTTAAAATAAAAACAAAACAAAAAAAAAAACAGAGAATTAATGTTTATGCAGGGGGGCAAGCCCCCCTGCACCCCCCCCCCATGTGGGATGCTGTGCCCCGCACACCCCTCTACTTTATTATTCTCACTCCGAGATCACACTACAGTGGGGAAAAGGGAAATATTCCCTTAACCGTACAGTAGTATGATATCTGCAACAGTCACTCCCCCACAATTCCCTCTACCTCCAGGCATACATCCGTGAAAGTGCTTCTTCAGTGAAAAGCACTTTCGAGTAATTACGCCCATCCATTTCAGATTCGGTGAAACGGCTATATATATATATATATATATATATATATATGGGTGCTAGTCACCAGGTAGAATGAGTGTTAAATCGACATTGGCCTAGTCAACTGCATTTCGTCGAATAGGCAGGTAATTGACAGGTATGTGAAATCGCACAAATCAAAGAGCTGAAAAAGTTGCCCTTACCTCATGTTTGTGCAATCTCGTCATTAATATATATATATATATATATATATATATATATATATATGTTAACAGGAGGGTGGAGGGTGTAGCCCCCTGCAAAAAAATAATGTTTCATGTTGTTTGACTTCTGTGTTTTTGAGTGTATGTGGTTAATATTTCAGTTGATGTTAGGTGTTTTCACTTATAAGTGGTACACCTATTATATATGTATGTGTGTATTTATATATGTATACACAAACACACACACACACACATATATATATGTATATATATGTATATATATATATATGTATATATATACATATATATATATATGTATATATATATATATATATATATATATATATATATATATATATATATATATACATACACATATATATATATATATATATATATATATATATATATGTGTGTGTGTGTGTGTGTGTGTGTGTATAAAGTAATGTGAGCTCCCTGAATCTGGCACATATATATATATATATATATATATATATATATATATATATATATACCATGCACCTGACTGATCACCTGCCTACGGAACACACAAGTCAATTAACACAGATGTACAATGCAGGAGCAGTGTTAAGGTCAGTATAGGGCATATTTGCCATACACAGTCTCCCTTGTTGGAAGATAACAGTGTGCTGGGGAGGTAATGCTCAGGAAGTGTTCAATTTATCCCTTCAGTACTAATAGAGCAGGCACACCAGTAAGATCCACAAAAGAGAAACTTGTGTCCCTGCCTTTTTAAATATGGCAAATGGCATCCACTTATCACATAACTGGTAAGCTGATGTACTAAAGGATGTGCATAATCAGTTATAATATATTTGTATATATATATATATATATATATATATATATATGGTGCTTGTATAAATTAGGCACTAGCTACACAGGATCGAAATTCATCTCATATAAATTATAACTTATTATCTAACAATAGCAGTAGATATGCACAACAGGAATGAAAGAGACCTATCCTACTTCAGTCCCACCAAGCAACATATAACATGCATGCATGACCCTACTTCAAGTAAATTAACACCTAACTATGTGTTAAAACTTTATTTATATTATATTATTGAGTCACTACATCATCAAACCTGATGAGCTCAAGATGACCTGATCAGAGAAACATTTCATCCCAATAACAATCACAACTCACTACATCAATAAGAAACCCATACATGGTGTTAGATAGCAGACCTGTAGAATGCTACCACACAAGTTAATTGTTTCTGAGATGTGCAAACAACTACAGAATACAACTGTGTCTCAGTGCAACATAACAATGTAACTAGAATTGTAATTTATATTTACAGTGTATGTAAGAAGGGTACATGCACATAAAAAGAATATAAAAGTTACTACTCTAAACTTACTAATGTACACCTGGATCTTTCACTACACCATGGCAGATGTACAACGGCACACGCCTGGCATACTCAACACACAAGGTGCAGTGAGGTACAGATGTACTTAATAGATGGTTATAATGGTCATGCAACTCCAAGAAATACTGGGCATACAAATGTAAACTATCCAAAAAGTGTAAGGGACATTCTATAAAAGTATATGTTGCTGACAGTGAAGAATTAACACAGTATACCTCATCGTCATGTCAGAGATCCTACTGATACTCAAATATATGATGCCTGTTATGAACTAAAGCAAAGAACATCAATATCCCAGAATACTTCCTATCTCATTGTCGACAATGTTCTCACAAATACATCACTAAATTATGCTGCTACATTACCCAGTAGGAAGGCAATCCTACAACAGGTTATTTGTTTGCATAGGAAGTTTCAACTGACTACTGCAGATAGAGATGTCCCTTTAAATGCCATATGTATTTAAGATTATCCTCTAAAAGTTGGTTATTTGACACACTTCTCTGTGTTTCTGGATTATGTCTGCAGGTCACTTCATGTCACACACATCTAAATGTTTGAGTTGCTGTTTATTTTTTTTTTGCTTACTACTTTAGGTGGTGCCTGTACACATTGTCCATCATGTCAGCTGCACTTTCTTTTCAATGTAGCAAGTTGTGATACTTTGTTATTACGATGAAATATATTTTTTAATCAGGTTGCCTCGAGTTTATCAGATTTGATGATGTGGTGATTCGATAATAAAATCCAAATCCGTTAAATCATATATAAATAATGCATGTCATGTAAAGTGGAATTAGATCTCATAAAGCTCTGTAAACAGCAAAAGGCTCATCTATTTATATTTTTTTATTTTTCAGTAATGAACTATTGGTGTGCAAAGAAATTATGTGTTTTACTTTTAATGTGGCTAAATACAGCTTTTTTCTGATTTTTAAGGAGGTTCAGGCAGCAACTTTGATCCTCAGGAAGTACCAGTTTTCCCTGTGGTTTAATGCTTTTCCTTAAGAGTGGGAAACATCTTATTCAAAGCCAACTTCATGCTTCTTAAGACAGAAGTGGCAAACTCCAGAACACCCATGCAGATAGAAAATAGAGGTACGACTGCTGAATCTTACACAAATGCACTGTATAAGCACATACACGAGTGCATGGATCATGCTACCCCCAACAGAACCAAGATGCTATCCTTCAAAAAAAGGAAGCCAATCTGGTGATCCCTTGCCATAAAGAAACTCTACAATAGAAGACAAAAGCTGTTGCAAAAAAGAGTAAAATACCAAGACTGGAGGAACTCCCTGGTCAGCCTCAGCAAGAAGCTGAGATCCCTCATAAAATCCTCCAAATCCAGTTATAAAAATAAAATCACCACTGATTCCAAAGACAACCACAAAACATTCTACAGCTATGTCAATAATCTGAATGGCAATGCTCAGATCTGCTCTGAGCTACAGCAAAATGGCACTAAATATACAGAACTAGCCAATATTGCCAACATCATGGATGATAGTTTCAGTGCTAACTTTATCCCCTCTCACCCTCCAAAGGGCCCATCTTAATACCGGAAGAATGCAAAGCCCCTGTAATCACAGATGAACAAATAAAGACTGCACTCTCCAAAGCCAAGAACGCAGCAACCATAGGACCAGACAACATCCCGGGTTGCGTACTGCACGAACTACAGAACAAACTGGCACCCCACCTAAGTACCATTTTCAGTCATAGCCTCACCTCAGGCTATGTGCCTACTGAATGGCAGACAGTGACGATTATCCCACTCCACAAAGGGGTGCCACCATGGAACCCGGAAAATACTGCCCCATTAGCCTTACGAGCCTGGTCTGCAAGACCATGGAATGTATCATCTTGGAGCTTATAAACAAAGACATAGGCAACCTCCAAACCCTGGACCCCACTCAGTTTGGGTTTGTAAAAGGTAGATCATGTCTACTAAACCTGATTATCTTCTTTGAAGAAGTCACTAGAGCTGTAGACGAGGGCAAGGTAGTGCACACAGCCTATCTTGACCTTGCCAAGGCTTTCAATACCATCCCCCACTCTGGAATTATAGATAAACTCACTAAATTGGGCATAAATCCCTATGTCACAAGATGGGTGGCCAACTGACAGAACCTAAACAGTAAAAGTAGCAGACTCCAAGTCTGACTTCAGACTAGTGATGAGTGGAATACCATAGGGTTGGGGTCCTGGGTCCTCTCCTGTTCGGCATCTACTTCTCTGAAGAGCAGGCCAACACAGAAGATCTTTGGCTAACAAAGTTCACAGATGACTACAAACTGGGAGCTATAACAGAATCACCTAATGATGCAGACATTCTACGAAAGGGCCTCACAGAGACATATGCTTGGTGTCAAAGTCATGGCCTCAAGCTCAATGCCAAGAAGTGCATTGTCATCCCTTTTGGGAAAAACCCGGTACCCATGAACTACCACATAGGTGGTAGCTCACTAACCACTGAAAGTGTGATAAGAGACCTCTGGACACAAGTGGACAGTAGTCTCTCCTTTGATAACCACATCGCCACAGTAGTCAGGAAATCCTTCTACATGGCACACCTCATCAGAAAAAGGTTCTCCTCTAGAAAAAAGGAAGTAATTGTTCCTCTCTACTCATCCCTCATCAGACTCATTATAGAGTACAATGCCCCATTTGGCATGTATCTCACAGGACACCTACAACAATTGGAAAGGCCACAGAAATACCTCACTAAAAGGATTACCGGACTCAAACAGATGCCATACGCAGACCGTCACAAAAAACACCAGCTCTACTCCATCGCATATCACCTACTCAGAGGCAATCTTTGCCTAACATACAAAGCTATGTCAAACCCAGAGCTGTTGGACATGCTACACTTTAAGAAATCCCAATCTCTCCGAACCACACGCTCCAGGGACCTAAACCTTCTCACCACAATAAACGGAACATGTTGGATGGATAGATTCCTGTACCGGAGACTTCACATACTCTGGAACAAACTACCCATTCATGTCAAGCAAAGCTCCTTATTGGCACTCTTTAAGAAGAATCTTGAAGACTGGATGGGAAATAGATAATTCACCCCCAGGGATCACTTCTGGGACACTGCTTGACAGGGGCACAGGAAAATAATTTTCTTGGGTGGCGAAAGCTAGGAAACTTTTTTGGCTAGGCTTATATAGGCCCCAGGGCCAATAGCTTAGTACCTACCTATGAACCTATAAGGCTGTAAGTCTATTACACTTCACTACAAGGATCTGTTTATATAAAACTTGAACTGGTAGAAAACACCAATAGGAGTACACAGAAGAGTAAAATATCTTACAGTAAAACAAACCAACTCTCCAGAAGTTGTGTGTTGGTGTGTGTGTGTGTGTGTGTGTGTGTGTGTGTGTGTGTGTGTGTGTGTGTGTGTGTGTGTGTGTGTGTGTGTGTGTGTGTGTGCATGCACAATGGTACAAATAATGTTGAATCATGTCAGGCACACATGCTGTTAAAGGAATACATTGATTACTTATATCAAATTTAGTTTATATGATACAGTTTCATATATAGTATGGCAAACAAGTTATGTCTCCAATTTTGTAGTGAAATGAGTAATTGTTAGTCCATTATTTCTACTCTGTACATTGATATATCTGTATCACAGTACCTCTTGTTATATATACTGGTACAGTTGCATATCTTTAACTATGTCTGATGTAGTTTTTCTTTAAACGTTCATCTATTTACCATATCCTAAATGATGTATGATCTATGTATATACTGTTATGTAGCTAGTTACAAGCATTTTGTTTCAAATGATAATAACGACATGTTTCTGTTACAATTTGATGACTGATTTGCTCTTTCATTTTATTTCTGTCTTGTCCTTTGTCAAGAAACCTGTTGAAGGTATATTTTCCTTTAGGTGTTCTAAGAGGCTTGCTCTAAATAGGAGGTAAGTTTATTCATGTCTCACATCTGTAGAGCAATGATATCAGTAAGCTGGGGGGATTTTAATAAAGATTTTCTCTGTGGTGCAAAGGTTGAAAGAGGGGTCACTAAAGGAAAGATATACTATCATATTGTGTCCAGAGGGTATTGTAGTGAGGACTAAATAAAATGTTTATTAGCAAAGGAAGGGTAGTAATTGTTATTCAGCATTATTAAGGGTGCCACAGTGGTGACCATATAGAGATATTAATTTGATAAATCTACAGATACTCATTTATTTGTCAGATGATGTGGGATTTATGAGATGACATACATTTTATGCCTGGCAGGATGTATTCAGATAGAGAATGAGAACATTAATGGGCAGTACATGCCAAGACTGAGAGGCAAGACAGAAAAAGAATAAAAGATGTTTAACTATTTGTTCATTTGTTTCTGCAATTAGTATTTATACTGGGTTATCTGATCTATTTTATTGCCATTTAGGGATTGCTGCTGTTAAGGGGGTATTTTCTTCTGCAAATAATGAAAAATGATAATTTTAATGTATTTTTCTCTAATACACTTTTGATTTGGAATAACCTGCATATGAAGCTCAAGTCTTGAGAGAGTATTGTTTGAAAGGTGATAATTAAAAATGCTTAAAGGAGGGACCATTACTGAGGTCATTTAAAGGTCTGTTTATTGAAGTTTATCTCTAGCAGTCTTGGAGGATTTTGGGTAGTAAAAGATAGAATGTGGGTTTGGGTATAACTGGAGATGTTGCTTTGAAGGATTTAGGGAGCTTCAAGGGTAGTTAAGAGTTAATTGTCCTATGAAGGAGGAGAGGATTGTTGAATTTGTTGAAGAAATTAATGTTTTGAAGTTCAGAGAAGTCGAAGGGCCCATGCATGTTTAGATTTGTGAGAATTATGTTTATTGAAATAATCAATTTATTTAATACAATTCTAGAAGACTCCAGTTTGTCAATGCAACATGAGTTTACTTAGTTGTACAGTACATGGTTTTATCAGCTTTTAAATTCACATATGTTGCTAAGGCAGAGAAATGTTATGTGATGAAAAGGATCCCTACAGATTTTCTATTTATATACTGCTAGTCACTAACTTTTAAGAGTATATGTTATCCAATGGATGTTTTGCCCTCTTAGACATTTTTGTGCATTTAAATTGGTTGAATATTATTGTAGCTCAGGACAGCTCCGTTCTTTTAGTGTAGTTCTAAGATTTAAGTTGTAAATCTCTGACCTCTGAAAATGTTCTTGAAGGTTAAGTTACTATCTTGTTTTTCAGCCAATATATGAGAGTGTTGCTTGTGGAGGCAGGCAATGTTTTTATATATGTGCATGGTATGCTAGTTGTAAGTGAAGTAAAATCGTTGGCTGTTTCAGGGGTTTGATCTAGTGGGAAATGTAATTGAGTAAGTGGCAATTATTTAAGGTAAGAAATTGGTTAGCATGTTTTATTTCTCAATTTATTTATTTGTTTTTTTCCCCTGAAAATCAGAATTTAAGTTTGCAACAATTACTGTTTTGGTTCTATTAGCATCTGTAATGATGTCTAAAATGGTGTTTTTAAAACATTTAGTACTTATGGAGGCTATAGACAATGACTATGAGTAATGTTACGCAGTTGCTACATGTATTTGAGTTGTAAGGGGAATCATTTTGCTGCATGTTTTGTACATAACAATAATGATGTTAGTTTAACAACTTTATTATTATAAGCATAGTACCATCTTCAATTTCTCATCTGTTCTTTTATTCAGGAATGTATAGAATTTGTTTCATTTTAATGTGTAAGGGTAGATATTGTATTTTAATTAGTTTTCACTTGTGTCTATTATGCCCGGTTTTTATTCAGTGAACTATGCTACAAAACAGTCTGATGTGTTTTTAATTTTTGAGCATTCAGGCAACAATTTTATGCCATTGTAGTTTCATGGATTTGATGACTGATCTGAATATTTTGAATATTGGATTTATTCTGAATAGCTTGCGCTTCAGATGTTTCCCTATTTAGCTTCAACAGGTAGCACAACTGACTTTGATTTACAGATCATTATTTTTGAGAATTTGAAACTAAGTACACATAGGAAGTAAAATGTGTCAGAGAAAGAAACAGACTATGTCTGCAACATAACAACATAAAAAAACAGAAACTTGTTCAGACAATACAATGACACAAATGTCATACTGCACAAAAAAAGAATAAGATGGGTATGCTTATTAGCAATGACTCAGTTTAAACTTGTGTTAAATTACTGATTGCCATTGGTCTGAAAATTCAATATAGTGATCATGAAAGCAAAGGCTAGAATAGAAACTGATTAACTTAACAAACGGATGCAAAAATAGTGTTTCTGTTTGGGGCAAGTCCCCCCTTCCACCATCCCCCAAAATGTGGGACTGCCCTCCCACACCCCTGTGACTTTAATTACACCAACTATGATATTGCACAGCGGTGGAGAAAAAGGGCAAATTGCCCGTAATGTTTTTCAGTCTCTCAGAACATATACACCTCAGTACCTCAGTGGTTTAAGTGAAAGGAACATACCCATTTACTTATACAGCTGTACTCAAAAGAACCGGACTTCACTGGTCAACTGTATCATTCAAAATAACTAAATTCAATGAATGCAGAAAAAAGCAACCTTTCAACAGAGTCAGTTTGACTGCTTGAATGAATCCATTTTATTTGCATCAATGTGAAAATTGTAAACAATACTCAAGGATTAAATTATTTAAGTATATAGTAGTCTTATGTTTCATGCTGCTGCAAAGTCAATTTATGAAACTTGCAGTCAATTCCTGAATGCTATTACTAGCTTTAGACTATGTTTTACAGTTTTCATCTACTCTTCTCTCTCCCCTAACTGAATTCAAATAATTAGTTGTAATTTCCTTACCTACCTTTGTGTATGATGTTTTGTCAGTTTTTAAAATAAAGTTACATTAAAGGAAAATCCATGCTGCATATAAAGAGATAATAATTTTTAGTAGGTGTTTGGAGTTGCATATCAGGGGACATAGTCTTTGATAGTTATCTCTGCCCAATACTTATGAATTGCTCTTAGAATATGTACTTTTAGAGTATTACTTTAAAATAGCATGTGCATTACTTTCAAGGAACTTGTTAGTATGCTTACATCTTTCAAAAGATCAAAGACATGCGTCTGGAGCATTTCTCCCCAGGCCTCCACTGAAAATTGTCTCATACCAAGTTGAACTTCCCCAGTAAGCAAATGTTAAATAAATAAAAATAAATGAAAATCTTACACACTAGTACTTACTAAATAAAGTAAATTTCCCTGTGAATTGTGACATCTCTGTGAAGAGAAAGAACTGAGCATACAAACCCACAGAGTGAAATCCACTACCTTAAATGACTGTACTGCACTTCTTCTATAACACTTTACTTGGCAGCAATAGAAATGACGGGTTAACACATTTTCTATCACTGTCTCAGTGCTGATCAATCTATCTATAAATCTTACAGCATTCTTCCAAAGAAATGGCCATAAAATGTTTTTGCAATGATACCAGACCCTTAACAGTCATTCTCAGCTTTGCAGCAGTGAACACAAATTCTGAATTTCAATTTAGTTTGTGAGCTAGAAAGACAAATTACAGTTAACAGGGGAGACGTGGTGGCAAAGTGAGTTTATATATCACTCCGACAGCAGAGAGACCTACAAAAACCCAGATGAAAGAAAGTTTAAAGAAACCGTGAGTCTTGAAGCCCTGGGTACTTGATTCAATGCAGTCTGACCAGTTTATGAATGCACTGTTTATAATCCCTGTCTGATTTCATGTCTGCATCATGTGACTCAACAAATGCAATATGCAAAGAGTGGTAGCTTAAAGAAAATTTCAAACATTAAACATCGTATGTCAGACGAGAGAACACTGAACTGCACGGACAAAGATTAGTTTGTATGGGACAGAAGAACTGCCAAAATTGCTATCTTTAACACACACATTGCTGATTGCATTATTACCTGAATGCCATTCTTCTAGTATGGTAAGGAAACGCTTTTAGTCCCACTCTGAAGTCAGCTCATCACCTTACAGCAACAAAGATTTCCTGTACTATTAGTTCTGTGGATGTAAAGTAACTAAACAAGACTGTTTTGAAATATTTGGTTAAAGTGTCACCAAAAATATAGTTTTGACATATTATGTTCATAGTAAAATGCATTTACTGTCTAGAAATGACTAGAAATAAGACAAGAAAATAGAGTAGTCTTCATAGGTGCTTTTGTGTATGTCTAAAATGTCCTTTCTTTCTAGGGATTACAGAACAAGTGGTTAAGCAGGAAGCCATGGAGTCTGTTTTATATCCTGCTGGATAGTTAACACAACATTAATCTCATTTTGCTGCCTGATGTGCCTGTTGAAATTCTGAGGTTTGTAACTCTGATCTCCATAACATCAAAAATTTCAGTGCAATTCGGGGGATATATCCAGAAGTTGAAACTGTTGTGCTGCAGAGCATTTCCTCTACACAGAGGTACAGATCTGTTGAGGTTAGTGTGTGTGTGTGTGTGTGTGTGTGTGTGTGTGTGTGTGTGTGTGTGTATATATATATATATATATATATATATATATATGGGTCTAGGACTATTCACTGAAACACATTTGACTGTGCACAATTTACTGAAAGCTCAATTCACTGCAAACACAATTCACTGAAACACATTTCACTGAAAGTTATATATGGCCTTTTCCCCACTGTAGTGCGATCTTGGAGTTAGTATATATATATATATATATATATATATATATATATATATATATATATATATAGTAAGGGGTGGGGGGGGCATAGCCCCCCACCTATTTTAAATATTTTGAACTATATACATGGATATTTGCAATTCCAATTATTTACTCTTTTCTGAACTTAATACATATCCAAACTATTTGTAGGGGATTGCCCCCCACATCCCCCGATGTGGGGGGCGGTGCCCCCCACCCCCTCTTACTATATATACTAATTCCAGGGTCACACAACAGTGAGGAAAAGGCCATATATAACTTTCAGTGAAATGTGTTTCAGTGAATTGTGTATTCAGTGAATTGAGCTTTCAGTGATTTGTGCACAGTCATTTGACTTTCAGTGAAATGTGCTTTCAGTGAAGAGTCCTAAACCCATATATATATATATATATATATATATATATATATATATATATGCATCTGTAATGTGTCTGGCAGAGACACTTAGTATGTTAAGGTGTGTGATTCTTTCAGTATATATCAGGTTCTGAAATATGCTGCTGTTTGTATAACTCAGAGGTACAGTTTCACAGTATTGAGCATTGCACTTCTGATAAAAAGCCTGCAGCCCACTGCTGCTAATGTTTTATTGAGGAAAAAGAAACTAATTAATAAAAAATAATTTTCTGATACATGGGAATTTGTTATATAGTTGTACTTTTGATGTCTGAAAAGTGTGATACAGCAATATACACCCAAGAAAACAGAAATCTTTATGAGTGGTTAGTATATCCTGTGACCTTAAGGTTTATTTGATACAACCATTGAATGCTCAGTGGTCCACTACATTTTGCTGTTTCATTAATATTTATTTCAAGTAATCAAAAAGAAAATCAGGATTTTCTGTGAGCTCATGATTAATTCCAGCAGTACAACAACAAACAAAGAAGTTCTCAAATATGAATATGTTGTCTATTTTAGTATAGTACAAAGTTTTTAGAACTATCAGAGTTTACCTCTGATAGAATCCTTTGCATTATACCAATTGGAGTCTATCATCTGGATAATAAATAGTAATAAGGACTACTTTCATATGTATTCAAATTAGGACATGACAAAGTATCTGTAATAAAAATGACTTCTGTAAAATGCATAGCTTACAGTATGAACATCTCAAAGAAGGGATACATTTGAAAGAAGAAATTCATTCATTCATTGACTCTTTCTCTGTCTGAGTTCCTGCTTAATCTGGTTCAGGCACATTCTGGAAACTGGATGGAGAAAGATAGGGAAACTAGTTTCTGAAGGATATAAGCAAATTACAGGAGGTGTGTGTGCACACACACACACACCCACACCTACACACACACACACATACACACTCACACACACACACACACACACACACACACACACACACACACACACACACACACACACACACACACACACACCCTGGGGGAAACGTTTAGATGTACAGATCCCTGGTTCAATTGCAGTTCATTTCTGGGATAGGGAAGGAGACTGAGTGCCTAAACATGAATGTGTAAAGAGGATGGGCAGATGCCATAAACAAGCCACCTCTATCAAGATCCAAAGTGCAGAAGGCAGCTTTTGCATTCCTATGCTGCCTGCAATGAGAAATGGAAATTGAAAACGTCTTTAATTGCAGTAAGGATAAACTTTACCCCTTGATGCTTCTAGCCTATGTGTGACACTTAAAGTACACACATTTTTGTGATATGTGTACAGCTTGTCATTGTTTTAGCCAATCAAGTGTTTTTGTAGGTAGTATAAGCCACCACCCAAGACCCCTAAATATGTGAGTCTCACTCCAATATCCCATTTCCTTTATTATTCTAATTTTGTAGTTGCTGCATTTCCGAGAAAGGGCACTCACCAGCTTGTAAAGAAATGCCAGCCTTGGTCCTTATACATAGTACACCAATCTTAGACCACCCAAACCTCACTATAATACAAGCACTTGCCAGCTTACTCTACTTACAACCATCAGAGAAACACAAGCAACTGGTACCTAATACTGGCAAACTCATATGATTATGACTCAAGCTGGAAGCCTGTCCATAGATTGAAGGCAGTTTCAGTGACTGTAACTTCAGACAAAATGTTTCATAAAAGGACTTTCACTAACAGTGGAGAATTTCCTTTTCTCCACTGTTGAGCAACATTGGAATAGGTATATGTTATCCTGGGGGGGCTTGTCCTTCCACAAAAAAAAATTATCTACTTTGAGTTTTACAGTGAAACATTTTTGGAGTTTTTGAATTATTTGGAACTAGATGTAGATCTTATCCTAGCAGAAGCAGGAGATTATGCCTTTTCTTACCTGGATGATATTGCTATCTATAGCCATTCCTGGCAACAGTACCTTCAGCATGTCAGGGAGGTCCATTTTTGTTCCTAGTGGCCATCCCACAATGGTGTCAGTGGTGAGGATTGTGGGTCCTTGATTAGTGGTCCAGTGTATGGACTGTCACAAGGGTGTTTCACATTGTTCACCAGTGTATGACACATTAATTGCCCAGGTTACTTTTCCACAACAGTTATTTACAGTTAAAACAAAATGAAGGCTGTAGAAGAACACAGCTGTCAACACTCAGAGTTGGCAACTGCAGAGAATACAGGATCAGTAGGTGTATAAAGAGTCAATCTCAGTTCAGAGTAGAACACAAACTCAAGAAATATATTTTTTCTCCAGCTTGCAGAATCTTATGTACCCAGCAAGTTGTGATTTTTGGCCATTAAATTACCATAAAAAATCTTTCTGCAAAGTTTGACTTTTAGTCTTCAGATGTTATTATGCAACCAGAAACTCAAAGGGTAAATAAATAAGGTTTTTAGTAGACAGCTGGACTCTTGAAGACTGAACTGAGTCCTGAATTGAATCAATTCTTTTTACAACTATTTGCTCGGTTATCCAGAACAAATCTTTTAGTTCCATGGCTAATGCTGAAAAAAAAATGTATCTGCGTCAATTGAATTAATTTGCTAAAAAATGAAATGCAAATATTTTAACCATGTTTAAGCATAATGAGTAACATATGGAAGCCACCTCAGGGAAATTTTAAGATGGATTAAGAAAATTACTTAATTGCCATGAACACTTCCCAGTTCTCTTGTGTTAGTTAAGTTTGGGCTTTAGGTATTTGACCTGCTAAACACCTCTAATCTTAATCTTTCAAAAATATGCTTGATTTATTTTCAGGTAAGTGGTTTGAAATTCAAAAAAAGTTTACTTAAAAGAAGACTCTGTTAGTTATATTTCCCCATTAAGCTATATTTCATCTGCTTCCAGGAGTGGCCACTATTTAATATTCTGTCCCTCTCTCTAATCCTAAATTTTATACTAATGGTTATAATGCCTTTGTTCGTAAAATTCAAAAACTGTTAGATTAACTGATGCCATTTCAGTCAAGGCATAGCATTTCAGTCAAAGCACATAGATGATCTGAAGTTATAAAATAAGAGAATTGAGGGTTGAAGTTAGTAAATCATTTCAACAGAAAAAAAACAAGGATGTTCTTACAGTGAAATACATATTGTTTACATTTGTGGAGAATGTGGACTATGACCGGTATGTGCAGGCTTATTTTAAAAGCTGATTGTAAACATTAAAGTTTATGCCATTTATTAGTATAGTTTCCTAATCATGAAATGCAAATATTGGGAGATTTAAAGATATCCACAGAGCATTCAAAAATGTATGGTTCATAAGAATCTCTACCTTACTAGCCCAGAGCTTCTCCATCTGCTACTTTAATTAATCACAGTCTAACAAATGTATGTGCACATTGCACATTACTACTGTGAACTAGACTATATTTTATATATATATATATATATACACATATATATATATATATATATATATATATATATATATATACATATATATATATATATATCTATATATATATATATATACACACACACACACACACACACACACACACACACACACACACACACACACACACACACATATTTCATTAAATATGAAGCAGTGTATTGTTTTCTTGATGCCATAAAATTATAGAACAAGTGTACAAAAGCACTTTCAGTGAGTACCAGCACTACAAAGTAATTTTTCTGAAAGCCTGTTTCAGATAACAGAGTATATCCACACAGTTGTCTTCCTGGAAAAAAAAATATATATGCTTAAAGGTTATCTAAAGTGGCTTTTCAACAATTTAATTTTGCAGTATTCCTTTGATGAAACAGTACAAATCCAATTATACAAGAATGAAAACTGAAGAGTCACTTAAGCATCATGGAAGTAATATAACTTTTCTTTGTTTTATATTCATAAGTTTAAATTTCTGATGTTTATTACATTTACTCAAATTACTTACAGTATTTTTTATTCTCCCTAAATACTATCATTTAAGCCTTTAAAAACAAAAGTTTGGTACACACAAATACTACACATCACCATTACCTTCTGGATTTCTATCTATATTTTTAATCTATCTGTTGACCAGGTATGCCCACCGGACACAGCTGTCTATTTTTAGAAGTACCTGGTTAAGTAAGTTGCTCAAAGTAATGCAACAGACAAAATGTCTTTGAAACAATCAGCCTTACTGACAGTTAAATTATTCCGAGTTAAATACTCATTTTTGCTAATCACTTCTTTTATTTACATATTTGTTTTTATATGTAACTTGTTTATTCCCGAAATACCAGGTACAATATTTTACCTGTCTCTGAAATCATATTTTCTGTCCTTCACATTAATTGACCAAACTGGCTTGGACAATTAAAATGACTAGTGAGGATTTTATTGAATCGTATTCATTTTTCTTACCAGCATATTTTTATTTTATGAAATATCTAAAACAATGTGGATCTAATACTCCTTATCAACTCATCCACTGGCCTTATCTAGTCATTACTTACATACATGTACAGTGATTATAAAATATAGTTATATTCAACCACCCTAATTAAACCATTTGTACTTGCTCATCTCTATTAACTTTCTTTCTGAAATTTTTCTAAACGTCGTGTCTAGATTGCATTGATTATTACACTATCATTTCGCATACCTTACCTGCATTGGTCTCTTTTACTTTGCTTTCTGATAATTCTACATAATTGCCAGCCTTTTTTTTCAATTTTTTTACAGAACCTACTACAGCTACTTCCTTATATTATCTGGCTATTTTGGACTACTGTTTTATTTTGGCAGCCTCTAACCTTATACATTTCTTACATTGTGGATCCAAGTAAAATTTCCATAGGTATTTCATAAATCATTGTGTGTGTCTATATATATGTGTATATGACAGATATAGATAGATATATAGATATAGATATATGGATATATGAGCAGAACCTCTCATTCATAAGTCCATCCACTGACGCATGAAAAAGTTGATATAATTGATAGAAAAGTAGTAGCATTTTTGCTACAAAAATGCAGAATAGTGGTGATTAGGGAATATGACCTTTCACCATGTAGTACAATCTTAGATTTGGTTAATACAATAAAAATGTGTGAGGTACTGTGTTGGGCTTGACCCTGCAAAAATAAATAAATAAACAAATAAATAAATAAATAAAAACTTTATGTATTTTTGGATTTTTATGATACTTTGTGCAAGATATTTTTTGGTCGATCATTAGTTGTCTATCATGCTTAGATCAATGTTTTGCATTTTCAGTAGAAGGTGAGACTTGTATCTATCTATCTGTCTGTACACAGGGTTTGGTTCTCCTACAAGCTCACAAGTCCCAAGCAGCCAAAGCCCATAGTCTCAAAGTCAGGGACCCAAGTGTTTTGTTGCAGAGACAGGCTGCAGCTCATGCTTAAACTCAAATATGAGTTCAGGCGAGCAACTGTCGTACCTTAGCTAAACACACTATTTGTGTTCAAATGAGATAAATGTTATACCGTAGAGAGGGAGTGGGAAGCAGCAGGAGTATAGATTATGGCAGCAATTAGAAAGAGGATTTAGGTTTAGGGAGCAGTAGGGGGTTATTAGGGTCAAGGAGTGAGAAGGGAGTTTTTCAGCGACAGTATATTTATATACATATATGTGAACATTTAAACTCATATACATATATCGGACTGGAATGCACTAGTATTTTTTGGCTTATCAGGCTTGCCTACTCAGCAATTATCATGAAAACATGTGCACATGGCTTCTTTGTGTAGACATCCTCTAAATATTTTTAAAGATTTCCAAAATTTGTTGTTTTCTAATTTCATTTGGGATGTGGTTCTACATTACAGGCCCTATCCTGTTTTTTTTGTTTCATAGCTGCTTTAAATTAAGGACTCACTAGCATGAGATACTCATCCTGACTGTTTCTAAAAGAGTAGACTTGTTCATCAAGAGTAAGGTGAACGATAACTTAAATGTATTATTATGGACAGTAATGTTCCTAGGAGAAGGGTAGTCCTGCTTGGAACTGGAAGTCATCTAAGGCTCTTAAAGGGATCACAATGGTGTGTATGTGTGTGTGTGTGTGTGTGTGTGTGTGTGTGTGTGTGTGTGTGTGTGTGTGTGTGTGTGTGTGTGTGTGTGTGTGTGTGTGTGTGTTGTGCATGTCTGCCTGCATGTGTGTGCATGTGGATTTATTTTATATCAGTGAGTTTTCAGAAACTAGAAATTCATATGGTTAAGACCAAATGATTGAGCTTCTAAAAACTGAAAAGTACAAAACAAATCTCCATATTTTTGCAGGGGGCAAGACCCCTGCATCTCCCACACACCCTGCAAATTATATATACCAACTATGAGCTCGCACTACAGTGGAGGAAAGGGTAATTTCTCAGATCCCCACTGTACATCAATGTATGTAAATGTGCTTCAATGGGAAATTTATCCCCTGCAAAAAATGCAGATTTGTTCCTTTTTTTGTTAATTCTGAATTTTCAGAAACTCAGTAATATGGTCTTGACTGTATGAATTTTAAGTTTCCAAAAACCCAATGATAAAATATAAATCTGTGTGTGCACATGGGGGTGAGCATATGCATGGACTGGCCAATAACACAAATCTGCATACTTTGTTTAAAATAACATGTATCCTTTGAATATTGTATGAAGAGTGAAAAGTTAAAAATGGGAGGCCATATTCTAATTTTTGGAGAAGTACATTTTTGCTATAGCTGCGTGGGCAATAGGAGAAAGGATATGCAAAATCCTATAAAATAATTTTACCTAGGATACAACTTTGCCAAATACATTGTCAATATAGGTTGTAAATATTAAGAAAAGATCCAGAGTGAGACAAAAGTAATTATATTCAATGACCCTAATTTCTGTATTGTGGAAAATAACACAAAATTATTACTTTTTTCATGGACAGATTAGTAATTTATTTGGTAGAAGGAAGGTCATAGGCAGATACCAATACAGCTTGTTTTATAATACTGCAGAATAGAATATCCTTTATTTGATATAATCAGCAATGTTTCTTTTGCATACATGTCAACAAACAAGCATAGCCAACCTTAGGCTTAGGCCAACTAGGCATCTGCCTAGGGCGCAGATCTAACAGGGGTGCTTTTCCATTAATCTGGATAGTAAAGGTAGACCAGGATGGGGGCACTGAGTGGTGTTGGGGGGCACTATGGAGACCTTTTGCCTAGGGCACCAGTTAACCAACGGCCAGTCCTGCAAACAAGAGAAAGTAAGTTAGAAGTAAGGTCATTAACAAAAAGAGAGAATAACAGGGGACCTAAGACAAAGCCTGGTGGAATCAGGTACTGAGGCTCCCATTTTTTAGAAAAGTAGTTATTGACCATTAAAATGAAAGTTTCTATATCTGAGATCATCTTGAAAGCATTTTATTGTGTTATCTTCAAAATTAAACTTTTGCAATTTGCTGAGTAGTGTATTGGTCTCAAGTATTCTGGTCTACAAATAAAACAGTGCTAATGAGGACTTCATTGATATTACTATAAATTGTATTGGAAGAACTCATCAGGACTGATGTAGTGCTAACATAGCCCAATGTACAACATTTTTGAGCATTTTTGTGATGGCACACAAGCTGGTAGAAGGTCTGAGGAATTCAGTGGGAGTAAAATAATGATGGGGTAACTGAATGCAACTAGCACTATTCCAGATATATGGGACACATTAGGAAGGTATGTAAAGTGCTTATGAATTTTTTTTTCTCAGCTGCATTTCTAAGGAAAGTGGAATGAAGCTTACTGCACTATGCAAAAAAAGTTTTTAATAGAACTTTTGTTCACTTGACAGTAATTTGGAAAAATGGAAAGTCATGGAAAAGTCAGCCAATGAGTATAGCTTGGAGGAATTATCAATCACATTGGACCATGTGTGCTAGCTAAAGATAGAGGAAATATGTTGGTAAATGTTTGAATTGTGGAGTCTAGGAAGAACCCTTGGTCTTACATGAAGTTTTGGTTTTGATCACAAGGCGTTTCCTTGGTAGTTACAGAGGGATTTCTAATGCACTTTGCCATTAAGTTTATTTCTTTTTTAAAATTTCAAAGTTTACCACAGAAGGTAATTTGTTTTTATCTCAAATGTGCATTTTAAATATTATTAGAGGTTATCCCAGTTTGCTTTCCATATGTAAAGTAATTTTGGTGTAATTAGTAATAATGTGGGTTTTATTTCCAGGCTTTCCCAGCCATTGCCTCTTTCTTTTTTTTAATATCATAAGTGGAAACAAAATCGCCACGGATTCTAAAGACAACCACAAACCATTCTATAGCGATGTCAAGAATCTCAGTGGCAACACTCAGATCTGCTCTGAGTTACAGCACAATGATACTAAATATACAGAGCCAACTGATATTGCCAACATCCTGGCAGATAGGTTCAGTGCTAACTTTAGCCCCCCTCACCCCATAAAGGGCCCATCTCTATACCGGAAGAATGCATTACTGACTTAATAAAACAATTCTGAATAAGCTACAAGAGGGTCTCACCCAAACAAATGACTGGTGCCAGAAACATGGCCTCAAGCTAAATGCCAAAAAATGCACAATCATCCCCTTTGAGAAGAGTGGTGTCCCCACAAATTATCACATTAATAACAATGTTGTAAGCATGCAATCAGTCATGAGGTGCTTGGGCACCCAGGTTGACAGAAACCTGACTTTTGACCACCACGTTGTCTCCGTTGTACGGAAAGCTTTTTACATGGCCCACCTCATTAGTAAAGGTATCTCATCCAGGGACAAGGAGGTCATAACATCCCTGTATTCTTCCTTTACAAGAGCAATTATTGAGCGCGACACCCCTTTTGGCACATGCCTCAGCATAACACCATGCCAAAAGAAAGATTACAACCATTTCTGACAAAAAAAGGTCAAAGAACTGAGTTCACTTAGTTATCCAAAAAGACTAAAAAGCTTCCTGCTTTCCTCTGTCTCTCACTGGCCCCTATAAATTTCATCACTGGCTTGCTTTCCAGGCTAAGAAAGATCCTGACTTAAGAGACTTTCTCCACCTCAGAAATACTGATTATATTTAAAACACTCACTACAAAGACCACAGCCTTCACTGCAACATAAGCAAGCCACTTTGTATGGACAGGTTCTTGACACAAAAACTTTCGACTTCTGTAAAAAGCTCCTTTCATTATCAAACAATGTAGTTCAACAGCACTATAACTGGATGGATAGCCATGAATGTACTCCTTAAGTAAGTAGCATAGCCTTCATCAAACCGGAAGGAAAATCCACATACTAAACTTTCCCAGCTGGATGGCTAAGATCTAATATTGGTTACTCAAGTCTACTTGTCTAAGAAGAGGGGCCTATTTTACTAAGAATTCCATTTGCAAAAATATATTCAGTATACATATTAAATCTCTCTCTCTCTTATACACACACACACACACACACACACACACACACACACACACACACACACACACACACACACACACAGAGAAAAGGAGGCCCTACTTGTAAAATAGGCAACCTCAGTAATCACATGACACAGTCTCACTGACCGAAATTGTCTGGAAGTCAAAATATTTGAAACAAAAATCATAATAGAGATGGATTCATCCATGCAATTTCCCACCACCAAAAGGACCATCAATAAATCAACAAACAACTGCTCAGCAATACTTAAATCAATAAGAAATCTATAAACTCTCTAAGATCATACAACATACTGGAGTAAACATATAACTTCCCTCCAATCTAAAGCCATTTGACATTCAGACATTTTAATTTGTGCAGAAGTTATTCACAGACTGACGGTTTACTAAGCTGTAATGCTGACCATCGCTTTTGAAAAAACAAATTCTCACACTTTGTCAATAGCTCAAAGTGAAGAAAGGATTACTTTTTTATTTATTATGTATTTATTTAATTTTGGAAAACATCTTTAAAACTGTTAAATTGATCACACACCCAGAAACACAGAAAAGTTATTGTGATAAGTAAACCACAGACTGCTGCAAGAAATCAGTCACAGCACACTATGCTTACATCGGAACCAATGAAGCATACCTGTCAATTCCAAAAGAATTAAAGTAGCGTAATAAGAAAGTTATTTGCAAGGTTACATGGCACTTTATATTGGAAATAAGTGGAGATATTAAAAACGCTCTGTTTCTCATAATTATGCTGAAAAGTCTTCCAAGGTAAATACAACCTTCTGATTTAGCATGGAACCATACCTTTCAACCTTAGAGCAAGAATTCTGGACAAAGCGAAAAATAAAATTGGGATACAAGCCCAAAAATAGTTATGCATCACAGACACCATTGAAACAAGTGAAGCTGCAAACATTATACATCACGTATAATGTTTCTATCCCATTATTGTCAGTTAAGCATTATATGGCTCATTCAATCCTGTCTTCTTTTGCAACAAAGAAAATCATACTTTGAAATGACAAATCCATTAAAAATAATAAAACACATTGGCTCCACATCCTGCAACTTCCTACCTGCAAACAACCACAGAGCTTTCACTGAAACTAGGTCTGCTTATTTCCACAGAATGACACCTCTCCCTATTTAAGTCTAATGGTATACAATCTACCAGGATCTGGACTACATGAAATAAATTAAATTATGGCCTGTAAATTGCAAGTGCACTTTGTTTAATTAAACTACATTTCCAAGCCCACTTGCTGTATTTTTTCAGTAACATCCCAATATCCATTTCCAGGTCACTTTACAAGACATTGACAGTGGTAGACTTAGCATCCTCCAGATCTCTACAGGACCACACTCATACTGCTAACATTGTCCATTAAATGCAAATATCCATTCACTGTAAATGGCAAAAGCTATGTCTTAAAAAATCTACTTTTGGCATTCCTAGTACCCACGTATCAGGTTTTGAAATAAAGAAACATATTCTCCACAGTTTGTAAGTCTCTGTCTTTAATAATCATCTACTATTGCAGCACTCCCAACACAAACACACACATACACACTAAAACCCTCAACATTTAAAAAATGACATTGTGCCCACCTGATTTGCCAGTATTGATGATCCACCAAAGTTATGCTTACTGTTGTCCAATCTACCACTGCTTAGAACCCACCAATGACAAGACAGTACTGGGTGATTTTTTTGTTTGTCAAAAAAAACAATAAACTTTATATGCTACAGTCCCACATTAGTCAATCCACTACTGACCTATTAACCCTAGGCTGCTGTCTCATTCTTACTCCCTGGGACTGCATTACCTTGGATGACTACTTTTATTTCCTAAGCAAAAGACACAAATTGGAAGATGGGGCAAAAATCCAGACATTCTTCGAAAATCCATACAGTTGAGAGGTATGATTTCATATTCAGTACAACACTCCCCCTGTCAGAAAAGCTGCAATTTAATGAAAGTGTACTTTTAATGTAGGATGCATTTGTGAGCTACCTTGTTTGTATGTTAACCTCTTTGTGCATGTGTCTCTCTCTGTCTCTCTGTCATGCACACATAAACACACAAACACACACACTTCTACTTTCACGCTCACAAACATTCTGCTTTCATGCATGCACTCACTCACACCATACTTTCCTATTAACACAGGTTAAGTGCTGTCTCTTTAAAAGGCAATGGCAGCAAATCCATAGATGAGTCCCTCTTCAGCAAGAACACACACATTGATTATTTGGCACAAAATAATGGCGCGAACACACAGACCCTTCTTTGGCGCAAAAAAAAAAAACTAGAAGGATGCTTTGGTGCATACGCACACCAGTGTTTGAGTTACAGGTCACGGGCGCTAACAACACAACAAAAAAGTGTTTTGGGGCATGCGTATATCGATGTTGAAGTTAGAGGTAGAGGGCCGCATGGCAAAGCTCTGAGGGCTGCATGCAGCCCGTGGGCCGCAGATTGGACACATCTACATTAGAGGATTTACGCTTGTCCTTTTCTTTGTAGATGGTTGTGTGCCGAGTACCAGTGGGGGTGATACACAAGGACTTCACAGATGATGGAAGAAGTAGCGAGCGAAGAGGTTACACATGGGGAGCACAAGGTGGCAGCAGTTACTGACTGAAATTGCTGAAGGACAGAAGGCATCATGTAGTGGCTTGGAAAGGGGATCTGAAAGGTATCGTTTGATAGGGTGGATGTTTTGCCACTGGAATGGGGCACAAGGTGGGTCCAAGTAATCACCTTATTAAGGTATATTAGAGCTCTGTGTTCAATTGTGAGAGCTGATTATTGCATTGGTATAGGGGGCAAATAAGGAAGAGGTAGGTGGGGGGAAAAGGGGAAACAGTTGGGGATGGTTTGTGTGGAGGTGGGGATGAGTAGAGTCACGAGATTCATAGGAACACAGGACTTATAGGTTAAAGCCCTATGGCCCTTGTCAATTTTGTGAGTAGAGTTTTAGGAAGCATGGTAGATAGGCGGTTGGTGGGGTAGTTTTAAAAGTAGGTGCATTGTTACAGGGGAGTTAGAAGGTCTAAAGGAAGCTTGGGTGCAGGTTAAGGCTATGGTAGGACAGGTCTTAATTGCCTACTAGTGGTATAGGTAATATAAGGAAAGAGCTCTCCAGGGGAAAGGCCAGGGCCAAACAGAGCTTAAGAATGGTTCGGTAATGAGTGAATTGGGGGTGTTTATGGCTGAGTATGTAGACTATTTCGTTGCTGAGCATAGGCGGGTTTTCGGGAACTAGGTCAAGGGATGCTAGTGTTTGCTAGCTAATGTAGGGCATTAAAGATGGAATTAGACTGTTCCCTACAGTAATGGAGTTGCTGCACATATAGAACTTGGTAGTGGGTGGGTTTAGGTGATATGCTATGGTTAACAGGGTTTTGGGTGAGAGGCTTGCTACTAGTTGACTGGATGCCGTCTTGAGTTTAAGGGGTTATAGTTTGTGGTTTTGTTGTGGTTATAGGCTGTCAATGAATCCAGGTTGAGCCATGATTTCAGCTTTGAAGGCAGAGGGCTAAAAGGGTATGTGTTCTCTTGGTGTGGATATTTCGGTGTTACAACGGGGTCACAGTAATCCTACTTTATTTAGTTTATGATGGGATTCTAAGGTGTTTTACAGATGATGGGTACACCAAATGATGTTTGGCTTGACCCTTCACTTTATGGGAGGTGGATTGAACAATTTTGGGTAGAAGGGAGGGGGAACAGCCTGGTCAGGCTGGTTGGCAGAGAAGAGGTATAGGCTTGCCCTCTTCTGTTCCCCCTCTGATGTCTGGATGTTCATTTCAAAAATCTGGGGAAAGGAAATGAGTAGTTGGAGGAAGCTTGCTGAATAGATAAGCAAGCTGAGGTAAGGACGGTGCTTAGTTGGTGGAAGGTAATTCAATAGATGGTGCATGAAGTGAGTTGGAACGCTGCTTCATATTTAAAGTAACGGAGCAGAGGTATGGACCCTGCTTGTTGGGCAGGGTGAGTAGGTACACTGCCTTGATTAACACTGAAGTGAGATGGGATGCTGCTTCATAAGTAAAGTAAGTGAGTAGAGGTATAGACACTGCTTACTGGGGCAGGGTGAGTAGGTACGCTGCCCTGATTAACATTACAAGGATATTATGCTGTATTTAGAATCAATTATATCATGAATAGTAATTAATTAAGTTGGTGATCAAAGCTATGTTATGGAAATTTAATAAAGGTCGCCAAATGTCATTTGGTGTGATGTGTATTATTGAAGGGGGCCGGGACAATATGTACTGAAACTGCGACAGGAGATCAATCTTTTGCTACATAAGGTGAAAAAGAAAGTAAAAGGAACAATCTGCATAGTGATCTTCTGCTTACCTGCCTTATAGGGTGAAACACAACAGCATACAATAGACATCAAAAATATGGGCCCACTCAAATTATCTATGGTCCGATCCCAATTATTGTCATTAGGGTAATATGTATGTATTAACTATGGGACAGGAAAGGCGAATCTGTAACCATATGGGATAGGTTAATTTGAGAACAACAAAGGAAACTAACTAGGCTTAAAATGGCCTGTAAGCACTGGTAGCTTAATATTTACTTACCTATGAACCTAGGGACCTATAAGTAGTAGGAAGAGTGTTGTTCTGTCTGGCAAGCAGGCTAAGGAAGATTGTAATAGAGTGTGCATTCAATCAATACAAGACGGTCGGCCTATCTGCTAAATAGTCTATGAGAACTTGTAATGCAGTGGGTTATTTATCAACACTGTAGGGTGAGGTAGGATAAAAATCCATGCTGGTATTATTGTAGGTTAATATTTATTTATTTAATTAATTTATTTATTTAATTTATTGACACTTGATTATTTTGAAAGTTTGATTTTGTAGGAGCCCATTTTCAGCAGATGCATGGGGAGAAAAGCTCCAAAGTATTACAAATAAGAACAATAATTTTAAAATCTTTAAAAATAACACAGAAGAAGAATAACTGCAGTTTAAATAATTCTACTAAATTAGGCATAACTTGAAAACATTGGTTAAGAATAGATACAATTTATATGATAATGATTTAATAATTTGAGAAATTTTATCCAGTTTATAGAGAAATTAAAGATAAGTTATAATACAAACTGGAATTGCAATATGAAGTGAGAGAAAAAACAACAGGCTTATGGTATATTTACAGAGAAAGCCAGGGAAGCGAATTTGAAAGAACTAAGGAAGTAAGAGAAGAATGGATAATAAGGAGATGTAAGGTATGAAATAGGTATTTGTTCACTTTTATGGATATAGTTTAACCTGGTGTTGAGCAAGAACAGAACCGTTTTTTTTTTGCTAGGAAGTCTTTCACAATGGTTTTGAAGGATGGGAGGGAGGTTATTGACCTGATGGACAGAGATAAGTTCTAGGGCTTAACAACATGGTATGAATACAGACAATGCCCAGCAGAAGTGATAGGTTAGTGGACAGACAGGAGTTTTTAGTCACTGGATTGTAATGACCTACTAGGAACATAGTTGTGTAGAATGTTACTTAGTGCTGGAGAATCAAATGGATTCTAGATGATTTTATAGGTGGCAAGAATATGTGCATATGTTCTTTGATGGGGTAGTACTAACCAATTTAGAATTTTTAGTCCCATACAGTGGTGGGTTCTGAAATGCGCACTAACTTTGGAACAGCATTGTTCAAGTTTTGATTTGTGTGATGCCAGAAGGTTAGCAAGGGTGGAAACACCATAAAGAAATGTGGGGAGGAGATAAGTAGTGGCAAGTGTAGCTTTAGTTGTGCTAGTGAGAAACGTATCCCTAGTTTTTGATGAGTTTTCCTTATGCAATTTTGTATATGCAGGTTAAATTTTAAATTATCATACACTATCATCATTAATAATTTGCTATGAGAGGTGACTTAAATGTTTCTATCATCAAGAGAGAGAGGACTTTAAATTTTGTTTTTTCATGGGAGATGGATTTGGGTAAAAAAAAGTAGATTTTTTTTATAAGTTGAACATGAGTTTTGAATTACAAAGCTATGTTTCAGTGGCTGTTAAAGCCTCCTGAGTAATTTTTTGGAGGTTTGCCATGTTGTCAGATGTCCAAATGAGTGTGGAGTCATCTATCTAATGTATCAGGGAGGCCTGTTGTGTGGATTTGTGGAGGGTGTTGGTGAGAATGTTAAAGAGGGGACTAAGGATAGAGCCTTATGGTACCAGTGGTGACTGGGAGGTATGGCGAGAAGGTGGAGTGACATTTTACTGACCGATACATATTAGATAGGTAGCTTTAGGGCCATAGAAGGATGGGCTGAGAGGGATTTGATGATGACATTAAAAGTAGAAGTTTGCTGTGACAAACTGTGTTGAAGGCTTTAGACAAGTCTAGAAATAAGGTAGAGATTATTCTGCCATTATCTCTAGCTTTATTGACAGCATCTGTATAGGTTAGAATTGCTGTATTACTATTATGGGGAGGACAGAAGTCATGTTGTTTGGGGGACAGGAGTTCTTCATCAGGAGAGAGTTTAGCAAATATTTTTGAATACATTTTTCATGTATTTTGGAGAGGAGGGTAAAGGTTGCTATAGCGCTACAGTTAGTAATGTCCGTTTAATTTTCTCCTTTCTGTTGAGGGATAATGTGTGACTTTTTTCTAGAGAGAGGAAACATGGGATTCCTGGACTGACCTATTTAAAAGGATTAAGACAGGGTAGGCAATGCTATCAGCTACTATTTTAATGCACTCACTTGGAAGGTCATGAGGTGCAGTAGAGCATGGTTTCAGTTTGTATAAGAGTAGTTTTATATAGGATGTGAGCACAGGTTGAAGGCATAAGTGTATGTAGTGATATGTGGCTACTGGGCAGGGTTAGGATTAGATGTTGGGGAACCCTTGGTTAGAGATCCTATGCTATCTATGATATAAGAGTTGAACCTGCATTGTGGTTTTAAGCGATGAATTACTGGGTGAAGGATTACAGTTAAATTCATGGCTGAGTGGCAGGTCTAGCCTTGGCTCTAAGTGATTGTCACTGCTGAAATGACACCACAAGCCCATGTGCAAAAATGGGAAAAAGGAGTTGTGGATGGATGGATGGATGGATGGCTAGAAGATTTCTTTAATGTCTGTCCAGATTTTTTTTAGGATTGTGTTTACTATTATTCTGAAAGTTATCATAGTATATTTTTTTGCCTTCATTAATTTTCTTTTAAGTATGATTGTGAAGCATTCTGAAGCTTTTAAAATATTGTGGGGATTTATATTTTTGTCATTCTTTCCCTGCTTTTCTCTGTACTGCATTACCTTTCTACCCCTTTTTGGATAACCAAACTGAATTATTTGTTTTCAGTATCTTCTTTCTCAGAGAGGCAAGGATAGGACATTCAGGAAAGTTGTACTGAATTCATTTACATCATCATCTGGAAGTTCCAATTAAGAGATGATAGGGTAGTAATAAACATTTTTGGGTTAAAACTGGAAAGGTTGTGTGTTGTTTTATAAACATGCTATTTAAGTGGATGTATGGGATGTCTGGGTGTATAGACTGGGAGATAATCACAGAGACAGTCAGACATTGTACCAGAGGTAGTGTATTTGCTAGGGTCTGATACTAGGGTGCATTCTAATAGTGAATTAGAGAGTCTGCTATAATGTGTAGGGCTATCAGGTCAAATTAGAACAGACAGTAAGCAGTTTATAGAGAGCAAGAACAACTCTGTTGGAAGGTGAGGATGTTAAAAAAACTTATGTCCACCACAGACAGGCAGGTATTTTGGCTTCTATCGCTTCATTGGAAGCTTAATTCCATGAACTCCTATTTACTGAACCCTAATGATCGAACACCCTTTAATCGAACATTTACATCACCAAAATGTTTTCCTAGGGAAGGGAGTTAATTGGCCATCATTACAAATTTGCCATATTCCCCAATGTAGTGTGATCTTAGAGTTGGTATATACAATTGGGGGATGGGGGGCACAGCAACCCCCAAACTGGAGGTTGTGGGAGCAAATACCCCCATCTTGACGAGTTTAAAATAATGCGTTTTTGCTATGATTGCTCTAGTGGCCAAGTAGTGTCATTCCCTATGAAAACATTTTGATGATGTAAATGTTCGATGAAAGGGTGTTCAACAATTGGGGTTCAATGAATAGGCACTCACAGAATTAAACTTTTGAGGAAGTGATACAGACCCATATATTTGGCTAGATGAAGTTAATACACAACAAGATTATTCATGTTAAATTTGCTTACATTGTAGAAAGACAGAATTCTCAGTGAAAATGTAGGAAAGTTGGCCCTTGCAGCAGAGCTTCTGCAGAACTGTAGTTGGATATATTGACCACAGGTTCTGAAAGGAAAGAAAAGAGAAAAACTCTACTAAGCTGATATATTATATCGAAGCAATAACGATAGTATTTATTATAAAAGCAGATGGAGGAAGAATCACAGAGAGTCAATGCAAGAGAGTATGGGGAAAGTATATTATGAAGAGAGCGATAGTAAGAATGTAAGTTGAAAGTTGGTCAGCAGGAGGTATAATAATAAACAACCACAGTAATAAGAATATGTTTGTGTGTGTGAGTGTGTGTGCGTGTGTGTGTGTGTGTGTGTGTGTGTGTGTGTGTGTGTGTGTGTGTGTGTGTGTGTGTGTGTGTGTATATATATATATACACACACACACACGCACACACACAAATACACAAATATAGAGCTTTATAGAACAAGTAATCATAACACAGGACTACACTAATGAGCACAATATAAAACTGCCACTTCATAAACATTCATGGGATTAACCATTATATCAAGAGTTTTTTTTTTAATATCAAAACACCAGAAACTGCCATCACATACATGTTAAAGGGCACAGGCTCAATATACATAAAGCTTATATGATTTGAATGAAATTGATACAAATCCAACATACTACCAAGGTCTATTCATTTGCATACACCACCTTAAACAAATGGAAATATAATAACGTATGACATATTACTTGCCATGTGAGGAAGCTGGTGACTGGAAGAGGAGAGAATAGTGAGGTGATATTTAGGAATATATTCTACTATAGCGACTCTCCCACCCACAGGTCAAATTATAACAGAAAGTAATCAGTTTATAGAGTGCAAGGAGAACTCTATCGGGGGGGGGGGTTAAAAACTTATTTCCAGCGCAGACATGCATACATTTTACGAAATTAAGTTAATACACAACAAGGTTTTTCAAGTTAAATTCAAGACACAATTTTCACTGAAATTGCTTGGGAATTGGCCTTTGTGGCAGAACTTCTGCAGTAATAGGGTTGGATTAAGTGACCACAGGCTACTGTACAAAGACAAAATACTCACTGAAAATGTTTGGGAGTTTAAGTTCTGGGAGTAATATGTAAAAACTGATGTAATATTTTCTCCCCATAAGGTGACAATCCAGTTTTTGAATTGCAATTACCTGTTAACTAATAACGCCATTCACCACAGTTCAGGGGCAACCTAAAAACTCTCTGCTTCATTAATTCTCTTACTCAGAGGTATACACAATGCAAGCAGAAATTGTGAGAATCAGTCCCAAGAGTACAGGATGTGAAAGTCATTAAAAAATTAATCTTTGCAATTAACACTCCATGCTTAGATCTCACCCTAAGACAAATTTTCTTAATGAGAATACTGCCACGTAAATATATGAGAGAGTGACTGTCCCATTTTTAATCACTGCAGTAAGGACTACACTTTATCCCATGCATCCTTGCAGAATTTGCATCAGCTGATTAAGCAGCAGTCCGAAATTATTGACAAACAAATCACCCTAGCTGATGTACAAACCCAAATCAACAAACTTAAATAAAACAAAGCACCAGAAAACGATGGTATTATACCCGAACTTTATAAAATTATGCCTAAAACTCTTTACTTCACAAAGTTTTCATCATAGCTCAAAATTACATTTTAATGCCTCCTTCATGGAAATACACATTTATATCAACCATTCTAAAATCTTGCAAAGAATCTAAATTATGTTCTTCATATAGACCCATTTCTCTTTTGCATGTTGATTACAAAATGTTCATAAATATTTAGGCTGAAAGATTAAAAAAAAATCTTACCATATTTAATAGATGATGACCAGAGAGGCTTTCTAACTAATAGAAGTACATTTGATAATATGAAACAATCTCTTGCCTTAACTGATTATTCTCACAGAGAGATAAAAAATGTGTAACTGATTAACCTAGACATAAATTCAGCATTTGATTCAATACACTGGGACTATCTATTCATATTATTAGAGTGTCTAAATTTCTCAAATAATTTAATTAATTTACTAGTACATTTATATAAAGGAGCTCTATCTTATATTAAAATAGGACCACACATTGCAACCCAGATACCTATCACTAAAGGAACTAAACAAGGTTGCCCCTAACCCCCCCTATTTTTTACTCTTATAATGGAGCCATGGACCAATGATATACAGGAAAATAAAAACATAACAGGTCTGAAGCTTAATAGAGAGATACCTTCTAAAATCCAACTGTTTGCAGACGATGTATTTATTACCACTAAGGGAAATGATTCCTATATAACTTTATTATTTTATTCCATCAATACATTTCAAAATATGTCTGGATTGACATTTAATGACAACAAAACAAAAATCCTACCTATTTATTCAAATAAAAATAAGAGAACTATAAATAATGATAAACATAAATTCATTACAGATCAAATTACATACTTAGGAATCATTCTTGCTAAAGACATCAAATGAATAATACAATTAAACTATAATAAATGTTATGAAAACATTCAAACTTTATTAACAAAGTAGAATATGATCCTATTCACAACAGAGGAAAGATTAACTATCATTAAAATGATAAGGTACTTACGTATTATCGCAACCAGATTTTCACGTTTGCGGAAACTGCATACCTGCAGCCAGACGAGTCCCAGAAACACTTCAGACTACTGATCATAGTCCTTACTACCAGCCAAAAGTTTACATTACTTTCAGGAACAGGACCAATTTCAGAAATCCTCCTCCTGTTTTGCATGCATTACAGATGCAAGCTTGACTTATTGCTGCTGTCATACTGTCTGTTGTAATATTTGCACAGAGTACTTTGATTCTTTCACAGAAGAAAAACAACCAGGTTTCTGAAGTCACATACTTCATTCTGTTTCTTAAAAGAGAGGTTTGTTAAGCTAGTATGTAGTAGTGTGCCACAGTGGGTATGAGGCAGCAGGTAGAGGAATAATGGTGAGAAATGCTGATAGTGGACTTGCTTTCTGTCACTTGCCGTACATCCTACTCGCCTGTTCTCACTCAGTAGTGTAGCCCTCCACAACTACACGCTAGTAAAGTGCATCATTATGAAAGCCGTAGCTGTAATCCCTAAAGTCCCCATCTGGTTCTTAAACCAAACCTTCACTCCTTAACCATAAAACTCCCCTAAATTCTCCTCACATTTCAAACTCCTTTCAAACAACTGTAACAATAAAGTGAAGTCCTGCCTGCATCGACAAAAGACAATCTTTTTACGGTTTGCTCGGATGTCAGTTGTGCCGGGTTATTTCTTTTGAATGCATTATGCGCCTGAACTTGTTCTTTTACTTTCTTACCTTTTATTTTCTTTTTGAACAGTTGACTTTTCGGGGGAAAAAGGAAAGTGCGGTACTTTGAGATGACATCGCAATTTACAGGTGCTCAGAAATCTGCTGCGATAATACGTAAGTACCAATGATAATCTTACCTAAAACCCTTTACATTATTCAATCTATTTAATACTTCCCACTAAAACATTCACTAATAAGTTGAATTCCCTGTTATTAAAATTCTTTTGGTTTACTAGAAAACCAAGAATAGCTCTTAGACAACATCTTAGTAGTTGGAACAAAGGGCATATAGCTTTTCCAGATTTGAACCTCTATTCCTACTCCTCCATTATTAGATCATTTGTACAACTTTTAGATACTTCATATCGGGCCAAATGGAAAATATATTGGGAATCTACAGCTATGCAACTAATAATGAGACCTGAAACTTATAAGTTAGAATTAATAAACAATCCAATGTTATGGATACTAAAACATTACTTCACCACACATATAGCATCCAAACACTCATATAGCTATATACACAATATACTAACAAATTTCAGAAACTTTATATATAAACATTCCAGATATAAATAATGTTTTTTTTCTAGTATTTCCCATTGCTTTTACCCAAGAATTTTTGCTATCCTCAGATTTAACTAAATCACTTTAAACAAAAAGATTTTTTTCAATAATTTTTATTTTCATTTTTCATTTATATAAATCACAATCATTTCCATTCTTACAGCATGACCATAGGTGACTGTTATACACTGTTGTCAATATAGTAACATGTAGGTCATAAAACATATCTATTTACACTATATGCATAGATGCTTTCTCAGTCAATTCCTTTGTTATAAAAACAGCACATACAATAAGGATTTCAAGTCCAAAGCTTGACTGTGTGATCGTGTGCATATTTCTGGGTTCCTCTGTACCTTGTTACTATGTAGTATGTATGATGTTTTATGCTAATATGATGTTAAAAGTTTGTTCCCAAATTTCTTGAGCTTTCATATTTTTGTTTCTTTTATTCATTACCATTTTATGGGCTAAGAGACATTTTATAGCTATTTTTTTAATCCTTCCCAAGAGATATTTGTAGGGTCAAACCATTTGAGAGCTATGTATAGCTTCATTAGTAAGAAAATTATTATAAGTATATTCACTTGCTTTCCTGATATGTTAGATGGGAGAATATGTAGAAGGGCAAATTCTCATGTTAATGTTGATGCTTGATATCCCATTTTTTGCAGTTGTATCTTCATAGGTTCATAAATTAGTAGTAAGCTAACTGCTGTTGTGTGACATTTTAAGCCTAGCCAATTATCCTTTGTGAGACTCAAACCTTGCACCTTGTGCTTGCAAGGCAAACACCTTAACCATTGGGCCACCCTTCCAACCCCCGCGACAATGAAAACTTGGTTGCCTCCTTGGGTGACAACATTCTATAGGTACATTAAAGGAATTCAAGAGTTTGTACACACATTTGCAACTCCAAAATATATGCATTAGGTCTGCTACCTAGTCCTTACAGTGTGGGCAGTATGGTGATTTGGATGCACTGAATTTGTGGAGTATTGTGGGTGTGAAATATGCATTATTATTTATCATGAGCTGCGTGTATGACAGTTTTTAAGGGGTATACTTTTCAGTGTTAGCTTGATTGCATGACTTATTTGCTGGTCATCTATGGATGGTTTTAATTTTCTCCAATAGTTAGAGAAAAGGAGGTCCTTCTGAAATTTGATTTTGCCTATCATTTTATATGAGTTCGATGTTGTTTTCCTTGTTGTAAGAATAGTCTTCCAAAGCAGAGTACAGTTTTCCATGTCACTATTAAGTATAGTAAGTTTTGGAGGTAGCTGGAACACAACTCTTTGATTTGTCTTAGAATTATTATATATGATTTGGGTAGATTTAGGTTACTTCTCATTTCTTGGATTGTACAGTTAAGGTATGGGTAGATATCTTGGATTGTTTTGCCCTTTAATCGAGGAAAATAGTCAAGGACTAGCATCTTGTTATTTATTTTTAGATTTGGATTTTTATGGAGGGGTTGTAGTGTTATGATAGCTTGCCCAAGGTTTAAGGAATGAAAGAATTTTTGTGTTATATTTATAGAATGTTTTAAGGAATCTATAATGTTGTAGGTTTGTAAATCTTTTTTGTTTAACAAGGGAAGCACTTTGGGATTGATGCCTAGTGCTTTAATGTACCTATAGAATATTGTCACCCAAGGAGGCGACCAAGTTTACATTGTTATGGTAGGTTATGTTCTGCTATTCTCAATATTCTGTTAGTGTTGGTAATAGAGTAATATATTTTAAAATCTGGCAGGTTCAGACCCCTTTTGTTCTTGGGAAGTGTTAGTTTCTGATATGAGATTCTGTTTTTTTTTTTGGGTTTCCCATATGAATTTTGCTAGGAAGGTATGAATTTGTTTGAAAAATGTATTATGTATAGTTATCTGTGATGTCATGAATATATATGTCAGTTTAGGTAAAATGTTCATTTTAATTATTGATACTTTGGCCAGAAATGGTAGCTTAAGGTTATTCCACCTTTTACAGTCCTACATTATGCTTTGCCATTTAAGAGTTATGTTATGCTGGTAGAATTCCTTGTTGCTCTGGAAGAAAGTAATTCCCAGATATTTGGTTTCTTCTTTAATTTTTATTGTATCTGTTAGTGTTATTAATGAGATTAGTTTGGGCGTCCTTAAGGGGAAGATATTAGTTTTATTGAGGTTTCATTTGTAGTTAGACATGATTGAAAATTGTTCAATTGCAGTTATTATTTTGGTTATGTCTGAGTTTGGTGTAGTGAAGTATATGTTTAGATCATATGTGAAGGCGGTGATATATACTTTAAAGTTATGTATTGAGGAGGATTATGGTATGTGTTTTGTTTAATATAAAGAAACATGGGTTCTAGGTATAGGTTGACTAGAAAGGGTGATAACGGGCATCATTGTCTCGTTACGTTTTTTATCGTAATTCTATTTGACCATGTTTTATTTATATGTAGGTATGTGTATGGATTGCTATAGAGAATTTGGATGATCTGAATGAAATTGAAAGGTATGTCAAAATAATGTAATGTTTGAAGTAAAAATTCTAGGTTGACCCTGTCATCTACCACCATTGCATAGATATTAATAATCCTCTGATTTGCAAAAGATATTAATGCATCCAACGTTAGAGTGTTGTCGCTGGTCTGTCTTTGTGGTGTGAACCCAGATTGCTCTGTAGAAATGATTTTCTCTATCAGGTGTTTTAATCTCTTTGTGAGTATTGAGGTCAGGATCTTTGCATCTATATTTAAAAGGGAGATGGGTCTATAACTATCTGGGTTTTTGGGGTCTGCATGTTCTTTTAATATGAAAATAGTTTTGGAGGCATTGAAGTGAATATCATTTATGCTGTTATTTATTATATTGTTCAGCACATATTATAGTAGTTTAGAAATTAGGGGGGGTGAAAGTTTTATAAAATTCTGAAGTAAGTCCATCCGGTCCTAGGGCCTTATGTGATTTTAAATGTTTTACTTGTTGTGCTTATCTCACTGAATAAAATAGGTTCCGTTAGTTTTTTTGTTGTTGATCTAAATCTAGTTTAGGGAATTTTAGTTTTTGAAGAAAACACTCTCTATCTTCCTTAGAGGTTTGGAATGTTTGTTCTCCATAGATTTGAGAATATATGTGTTCGAATATTTTGATAATTTCTTCATTTATTGTGTAGTTTCTGTCCTTGTAATTTATTTCTAATATATTTGAGGTTGTTTTGTGTTGAGAGATGATTCTGGCCAAGGCTCTGGATGGTATCTGGGCTTCCTCTGCATAATTAGCTAACATTCTTACCTCATAAAATGACAGATTTCTGGTTTCTAACATATAGAGGTCTCTTTGTAGCTTTAGGATATCAACTTCAGTTTGGCTAATAGGGTTATTTAGTAGTTCTCTTCCCACTTGTTCTATTTTCCCTTTCAGTGTATACTCCTCTTTTAGTTGTATTTATTTTTTTTATAATATGCTGCTTTTTGATGAATATTCCTCGGATCTGTGATTTGGCTGCAGCCCATTCTATGTCTATTGGGACTTGGGATCTGGAGATATTTGCAAGGGTTGTCTTTAATATTTCTTCAACTTCTTTTACTACATCTGTTTTGATGAGCAGGTTGGGATTCATTGACCAGTTATGACCTCTATTAGCTAAGTACAGATTTTTGTCCCAGTCGATAAACAATGTGACTTTGGAATGATCCGAAAAAAATCTATTTTGTATAACTGTTGTTGGATCCATGTTAATGAGTATGTCTGAGATTAAAAAGAAGTCTATTTTTGACTGCATTTTGTGGCACTGCGAGTAGAATGTGAATTTCGAGGATTTATTCTCATTATTCCCATATTTAAAAGGGTCATATAGTTTAATGTCTTGTTTAAGTTCATTTATAGCTATTGTGGCTTTTTTATTATGTGATTTAATTGCATTAGATTGGTCTTTCTCTGGGTTTTGATATGTGTTCCAGTCACCCCCAATTATTAGGTAGTGATCTTTAAGTTGGTTTAGAATTGGGTAAACTGACATAAAAAGAGATGTTTGTTGCTACAGGGTGCATATAGATTAAGCAGCATTATGGGTTTTGGTAATCCTGGGTTGGTAAATGTTATGTAACACCATCTTCCCTCTTTGTCTGCCTTAGTCTTAAGTATCTTGTCTTGGAATTGATTTGAATTATTATGGCAACCCCAGCACTCTTTGTTTTATCCCCTGTTGCTATAATTTGTCTTATCCATTTTTTCCACAATTATTGTCTATTGCTCTGTTGTTAAGTGTGTTTCTTGTATTAATATAATATTGGCTTTGGTTTTCAGGGTAAGATGCAAAAATAGCTTTCTTATTTCTTTATTTTGGAGTCCTTTAACATTCCATGTCTCTATTTCCCACATTTATTTGTTAAGTATGGTTGTTCTACATGACTTGCATGTTAGTTTGGTTTATGGTCTTTGTATGTGATGTTGATATGTGTTTTGGAAAGCATCTAACTATTCCCATCCCTATCATGTGCCTACCCACTGTACCACTTGACCAGGAATAAATGGGGGAATAAAGTGAGAAATTAACATATACTTTTAGTTTCCCTCTGATCTCTGGTTGTGTTTTCTCTTTGTGTGTACCTTGAAAGCATGGTAGCCCCCTTACATTACTATATACAATATGGACAAAACTTAACAAACTAGTTCCCTAAAAAACACTGCTGTGAAATATCCCTAGTCTCTTCCTTACAACTATTATACAATTATAGTATTATGGTTACAGCACAGAACTTATAGCTTTTTAGCATGCGGCTTATGCCTTCTAATAATGCAATTTTACACAACATGTTAGTATTCAAATCCTCAGTTAGCTATATCAAGATATACAATAATGTAGCATAGATTTTAAGGCAGACTTGTCTTGTTTACATTTTCCTTTTCCTTATTTCTTCTCTTACCTTCCTCTGTCCTTTAAACAGTTTGTCACTCCTACTTTGGTGCCTATACAGACTTCTGTGCCAATCTGTAGCAGATTCTAGAAAAAAAAATAAAAAAAATGTTTTTGGCACCTATAATCAGAAGTACGAAAATGAGGGGAGAGGAGAAGAAAAAAATGTTTTCAGGCTTAGCCAGGTATATATTCTGCCAAAGCCTAAATATTTAGATTATGTTTGTTTTCTGCAGCCAGATAGTTTATATTTGTGTGTTCTTGTATTTTCCTTTTCTAAAATGCTTTTATACTTTATTTATCTTTATTCAAGTCAAACATTATTATTTTTGTCATACATCCTTAAGATAGACTGGTTCTGACAGTCTCTCATGTAGTAATAAAGGCTGGATTGCTTATGATAAGTCTTAAGAGATTCAAAGTCTTATTGGTTGCTTTGGTAAAATCATATCTTATTCTTCAGATTCTGGCTTTGCAGGTTTCTGATTGTCTTTCAGTCTGGTTTACCTTATAAGCTGGTTTAGATTGATTTATGGGTGTTTATGGCAAGTTTCTTCATGCCCTTGCCTCAAGGTCTGTTACTTTTGTATATAGACTTTGCAGATCTTTGTCATGGAAATCAGTTTTTTGAGCAATAGAGTCTATTTTAATTTCATTTTCATCCCTTGTAACATCCCTTGCAATCCCATGCCAATACAAGTTCTGCATAATACATCTCTTGTTATGCTTTAGGCCCATATGACCTGCAAAAGATGTAATGGGCCATGGCGAGAAGTTCCAGATGGTAGGCTCTGGGCACTACCAACTGCTGTATTACCTCACCCTCTAGCTCTCCTTCAGGGGTCAACTGTCTATACAGTAACCCTTTGTTCTAGTGTATATAGACTCCTCTTTTCCTTGAGCATCAGGTGTCTTCTTAGCTACCTCCCTCAAACCCGTAAAGTAGGATTTGAAAGCTGAGCCTTTCTCAGCTCTATCTTTGAAACCCCTCCCAGCTTCCCTTCTACAGGAAGCCCGGTATCTTCTGGCATTGGTGCCGCACTGTCAGCCTGGGTACTACCACTCACCTCTGTTTTTGCTGTCACCCTGCCCATGTGAACATCAGTACTTACCAGCAGCTGTGGCTCACTTTCAGGCTCACTCCTACAGGGTAGCTCCCTCCCTGAACTTCAGTGTGGGGTCTGTCTGGCTCTCCCCCTGGCTACCAGACCTACATGCCTGACTGATATAACTGCATGCACACAAGGTAATGAGTATCAAAGTCATTCACTATCAAGACATCTGCAGAAATATCCTCCTACACAGCTACCTGCTTGCTTCATTTATCACCTTCCCAGTCAAGGTGAAACCTGGATAAAGGTATTTGGAGTGGCATCCCTCCAAAAGCTCTGAGTGGAGTTGACTGCTGAACCAAGTGCTGTTCCTCTTTAACCACTGTAGGCTCCACAATGATTATGTCAGAGGCTGTCTCTCTCTTAGCAGTGGCCTGCTTTCCATCCACTAAGATACGATACAAACTCCTGGTGATAGTTTAGTACCCCTGTTGTCTTCACTCAACTTACTACTAGAACACTGTGATTCCCACTTCCTGGCTACCTCACCTTTTGTTCCCCACCTGATGCTACTTCTCCTTTTCTTCAGCCTCCAGTTCAAGTCTCTTTAACTCCAAATGGATTTTTAAGTCTTCTCAGGAAATGGTGAAATGTCCTGTTTCAGAAGACTGAAAATCCTCAACATCAGACTGGTTGTCCTCCAGGCCACTGGTCCATGCAGCAGCTGTGATTAAAAGCTGACATAATGTCCTCTTTAGTCTGGTTAGCATGCACCAGTCCTTTGGCTCTGCATGCCTTGGCCAACTGTTCTTTATCAGTTTCCCATAATCCTCTGCTAACATCTTTGCCTGCTTTCCCTGACTAAACTAAACTAATACAAATAAAACTGTTGTGAAAATGAAACCCTGAATGTTTACCTTGTGGCTGTTGAGAGTACACACACCTTCAGTAACAATTGCTCACAGGCTACTAAAGTTCAAATAATATCCCACCATTCTTACACCAATATGTGATGGCCTCTCTAACCTGGGACAGTAATCAAGGAGCCTCGATCTTCACTGTGACTCCCCTGCACTGGCCCAGTAATCAAGGAGCCTCAATCCTCACCACTAGCACTAGTGAGGGATGTACACAATGGGAGGATGACAAGTACACACACAGTAACATACAGCTTCACTTAAGAGCACACAGAGATCACACTCAGTCTTGGGATGGTTTATCCCTCTCTCTCCAGATCCCCAACAGGACTCCCCACTGGCACACATATAGGGTTAAGATCTCAGCTGAGTGGTCAAGCCAAAACTTCCAGCACCCTCTCTGTCCAACCAGTGCTTTCTGTCCCTGCCCAAGTAGCTGACACACACACCTTGAGATTTGATTTATATACAAACACACACACTCCTGGGAAAGGCTGGCGCAAGTTTACTAGCTATGCTCCCTTCTGCCCAGACTAAAAGGTAGTTATCACTGCCACCAACCAGCTCTTTATCAGCTAATATACAGCCCTTACAAAGGGTGACCAATCCTACTGTGTAATGTTACTACTATCCAAATGGTACGTGTGAACAAGGCTATTTAGGAGTGGCATATACAGTGTCACCAAACACATATCCAAGTACTCTTAGAGCTTAAATATCTCTAAACAAATCAGCCTCAATTAAAAGGTTTAACTATATTTAATAATACATAATAATAGAACAAGACAATAGTCAATAACTCAACACAGTGACTACAGAGTTCAGAATCACAGGAAATATTTTAAAACAACATTGCAGGACAGTTTCAAATAAATACAGAAAACATCTAATCTTCACTATATTCCTTTCTATATCTAAGAGAGATTACTGTACCCTGATTGCTTACTATTAGCAAGGCAAGTGCAGATGAGAAGAAGTTTCCAGATCCAAAGTCAAATACAAAATGCACAGACTCTGAGAGAGTTCCCAAATTAATATCAAACATTGCTGCTGGGTTAGCTTTGGATGACATCACTCTTTGTCACCTGCCTTCAGTTCCCAGGCTAACAGAAACTAAAAATTATTACTATCTCTGTATGAGAAGTACATATCTCTCAGAAGTGCAGCTGCTAGGAAGTCACAGAGCAATAAAACACTTTACATTTTAAACTCAGTAATTATTTCTGTTTCAAGACAATAGAAATAAACTTCCAGCTCTAGACATCCTGTCTCCTTCAGTGAAACTGAGAGATAAACATAACTGTAAAACATTCTGTTCTATTCCAGTAGGGTATGCCATGGTTACATTTTTGAAGCTCAGTACATAACATATAGTTCAGTATAAATTATAGCAATATTCACAAATAACATAGAATTATCTACAAAATTATGGGCAGCTGGGTTGGAAGTATTTCCTTCCATCACATTTCTATATAAATCATATTATTATTTTCAAGTGACATATAATTATTTACAAAATTCCTCATATAAGGTAACCACGCTGCCACTAGTTAACTACTCTCAGGCTTTTACAATGGCATCCATTTATACTGAGTAAAATGAATACTAATGTAAAACATGAGAATACTAAAGATCTAAGTACAATAAACACCAGAGTTTCAAACACAGGCGAAATAAAAATAGCAAATTTGGACAGATTCCAACAGATGTAGAAACATAATACTTAACTAATCTCACTGTATTTCCTGACTGTCTAAAGAATAACTGTTCCCTAGTAACTTAGTTAATACAGCAAGGCAAGATTAGATGCTGAGATGCTTACTTACACAAGGCAAGGTGATGAGCTTCAAACTAAACTGAACTCTGTGATAACTGAAAAAGATCTTTCTATCAGGTTCCAAAGAAAACCAAACAAAACAAACTGATGTGAGAGTTCCATCCTCTCTCCTCTCAGTACTGGTTCGAAAATTATATCACATTTGATGACCTGACTCTGGTTCAATACACATTCAGAGATTTGCTAAGATTTGTTGCAGTATCTGAAAGCTGTAGAACAATTTCAAAAACGTCTACTCTTCCTTTCCAGAATTATGTGTTTAAACATATACATTTAATCAGTTATAACAACACCAGTGATCTATTTTTAAACACAAGTATTTGTACAAATCAGTGTAATAGTCAAATGAGACAAAATTATTTACAAAACTTCAGCTAATTATGCAGTTATATATTACACATGCAGTGCCATATTCCCCCTGGAACAGATAGCAATACCTCACAACATCACATGTGTATACTAGGCTAATGGCCACCACAGCTTTTAAAAGCCCAGCCGTGCAACCTAACCCAATTGTTTCCTTGTGTAATGTGGGCATTTATTAGGAAAGGGCATGTTAGTTAGAAAATTTCTAAAAGCTATGTGGGGGGGGGTGGGTATGTTAGGTTAGGCATTACTGTGGGGCTTTAACTATCAGAGGCATGGGAGCCAGAGCCAGGGGGAAATTCCAATTTCCCATATATTGGTTAAGGTTACATTTAAATGGGATTAGGGATGAACTCACATGGATGGGGAGCCTGTTCCAGAGCATGGGGATCCTCTGAGAAACATGTCTGTCTCAACAACATGACTTACTTATGTCACAAGCAAATTTAAATCCTTGGAGCTAGTAGTTATGATGCTGTTCATTTTGTGCACATGCAAATGGTCCATCATAGCTGGGACCAAGGATACCTTGTATTCCAGGCATAGATCGCCTGTTGATAACCTGTTGGAAACTGAATACAGAAAGAGCTTAAAGGATTAGAGTAGACCTGGTACTTTCTTAATATAAGAACACCGGACTAGATTAGCGCTCCGGTGCTTAAACCCATTTGATTGTTTTACCATACATACATTAGAATATAGATACAAGGGTTAATCTTAATTAAATGAGGACTCTTATGCCATACTATGGCTCGTAAAGCTAAAATGCTGATAGATACTTAATAAATTCTATGAAAAGGCTGTACTCTCTCTTAGAACATATCACCGAGTCTGAGCCTCGCTCTGCAGTTTGGGTTACAAGTGTATGAAATACAGGAGGGCATTTTATCTGTGGAATACCCTCTAGATTAAAAAGCTGTATTAGGCTTAGCGTTCTTGTTCTGCTGGCCCCAGCTAATTCATTTGATGTTACCTAGTTACATAGAGGTTCATTCCTCTATAATAGAATTCAGGTAATACTGAGTGAACAAGTACATAAGCATCTACTACCCTGCTATCAAACTCTGGGCCACTACACTCTGTACCATGTAATGTTTGGACACCTAATGCATTCTTTACTGCTTTATTTTACCAAACCTTAGAGTTGCTGTTGAATTATTAGTCTAAACTGTGTTGTATTATGTTGCAATAAAACCTGCTTCTGCCTTGCATTCAACTGCGCTAACCTATTTGAGTATTTGGAATACTAGCATGCATATTCCTGGTTAAAAGGAATACTAAGGATTGTCTTTTCTAGTATTTTATGTAAAAACTGTGTCTGACCCACTACATACTTCACCACTGTTTATCTCTTCCTTTATCTACCCAGCACTCCAACCTGCCTGACCTGTACTGGGTCTTGGTTTTTCTAGCCCTGTCTAAGATTGCTGCCTCCTCTCCACATTAAGGAACAGAGCCAAATCTCTCTGGACATCTTTCCCATCAAGAACACAAGAAAGTATGTTGTATACCCACTGTTTGTAGATTTAAGACACACTTTCTGTTTATTAGCCCAGGTGTATTTTGTAAACTCCCTAGCCAGGACAGCCAGCAGCCAAACCTTTCTCTCCTCCCAACCACCATAGTTTTCACTCCTACAACCTCCTTATACTACTCCCGTATAACTCTACCTTATCACATTGGAGCTGCTACCCCGCCCCAGAATAGCCTGGTTGCCTTACAACCATTGCCCACTAGATGGCACCCTATTCCCTTGGTCTATTCTCCCTACATAACTTTCTCCATTCTGATAATTTAACTCTCAGACTTCCACTATCCAGCATATTTATCTATATATCAGCTAGACCCAATTTACCCCACTGTTTACCTTACTTTTCTTACCTGCACAGATTACTATCTCCCCTTAAACTTATCATACAGTCAGCACTCCACTGATTGTTTTCCCTGAATTCAGTCCTTCTCTAGCTCTACGCACTCCGTTCGCCCTATGGGCTCACTCAGCTCCCCTACCCTGTCCCCATTTCCCACACACCCCTACTACTCCTACTCTTATACTTCCCTTAACACACCCCCACTTAATCAGCCCTTCCCATTTATTACAACCATCCTATCAGAACTCATCCCTTCCACATAGCCACCCCCACTCCCACCTTGATTATTTTTCACACTTCTCTATCACCCCACCCTTTTTTTTCACAAAACCTTCTACTACCTCATCTACAATGTCTCCCCTTACTCCCACCTCATCCCACAACCCTAGAACATATACCTACCTCATACCCCCACTTATAATACTTTATGTCTTCACCGCATACGAATTCCACTACCTACCTAACTCTCAGTACCCTACATCTATCACAACCACTAGCATCCAAACATACACTCCACCACCAATACTACTCCACCTCCTCACTAATTGCACTACCCCAAATCGTTTACATCCATCCATTCTACTCACTTAAACCAAAGGGCAAAGAACTATTACCAACTCCTACTGAAGTTCTCCACACTCATAAGGAGTATATTACCTAACCTCATAACCAGCGGTGACATCCATCCTAACCCGGGCCCAAAGTCACCAGCTACCTCTAACCCCATTAATAGTACTCCTATCAACCTAAGTAGCTCACAAAATGCCCCCAAATCATTCCTAGTCTGCCACCTAAATATCAGATGTTTAAATAAGAAAATGCACTATCTGCATGCCCTCCTAGACATGCACTCCCCTGATCTACTCTGCGTCACAGAAATGTGGCTAAAACCCACTATCTCCGACAATGAAATATTACCCCCCAATTATAACATAATAAGACTTGACCATAAAGATAGAAAAGGAGGCGGAGTAGCCATCCTATATAAATCCACTCTCGAGATATCCACAATTAGCACCCCACAACACCTGACAACTTCCAACTCTGAAATAATCATCTCAAAAGTACAACTTAACAAACACAAATCTATAAACATAATATGCAGCTATATTCCCCCAGGTAACAACATAGCCACCTTAGAAAGCACCCTTCAATGGTTATCTACAACCCACCCCCAAGAAACAATCTTTCTCGGTGACGTCAACATCGACTGGATAACTTGTTCAACAAACTTCCCCACCACCCATAATAACTTACATGGTTTCTCCCAGACTATTACCACCCCCACCAGAATCAACAAGTCCAACAAAAAGGAAAGCATCCTTGACTGGGTCTTAATAAATAACAATCCACAGCTATACAAATCAGGCACCCTACCTGAAGACATGAGCGACCACCTCCTAACATATATAATCAGGAAAAGGGATGACATGTCTCACCAAATCACCTTAGGTATACAAAAACTCTTAGGTATACAAAGAACTTTAACCTAATAAGTTCCCAGGACAATCTTAGCTCATGTAAATGGGCCAATCTAAAAACACTCCCCCTTGATGAAGCAGTCTCAGAATTCAACACCAGATTCCTGGCCATCTTAGACAGGCATGCTCCCACATGTACAATTAGAACCAAAAATAAAATTGCTCCTTGGCTAACCAATACTACTAGACACAAACTTACTGCTAGAAACTCAGCAGGGACCTCCTGGAGAGCCACCAAATCCCCACAAGCCCACATTACATTCAAACAAATGAGAAATTATGCAAAAAGGTCTATTCTGTTAGACAAATAAAACTACTAAACAAATTTACAGCAACAACACCATAATCAGCCTCACAAATTCTGGTCACATCTGAATAAATTGCTCCACCCAGGTACAACCTCTACCCCCACCCCCTCAGCTACCCTACAACAACCTTCTAAATGTGTTGCTAAAACCTTTAACACTTTCTTCACTGAAACAGTCCAGTCCCTTGCTTATAATCTATCTCCCACCTCCTTGACTACAATCTTATCTACTCAGGAAAATACCCCCCACTCAAATGTGATCCCATCCCCACAGACTATATAAAATCCCTACTTAAAAAACTAAAACCTACCACCCTGGCAGCTGACAAACATCCTGCAGAGTTTCTACAAAAGGCCACTAATGTCATAGCTTACCATATCTCCATCTTAATCAATCACACTATCCATGAATCTTACATTCCCTCCACCTGGAAAATATCTCATATTATTCCACTTCATAAAGGGGGGTACTCAACCGAACTCTCTAAATACAGACCCATAGCCATACTATCTCCTTTAGCAAAAAATAATGGAGTAATGCATGAAGAAACAACTCCTAACCCACCTTACTCAGAATACTTTCCTAGCTCCAACCCAGTATGGCTTCAGACCAGCCCATAGTACTACCACAGCCCTCCTCTCCTTTTCTCACAGTATAAATCAAAACTTCAATCAGAATATGCTCTCCTCTGCCCTCTTTCTTGATTTATCTAAAGTGTTTGATATGGTAAATCACCACCTACTCCTAGACTCTTTAAAATCACTCTCCTTAGATAACCCAGCACTCAGCTTGTTCCACTCTTACCTGCACGGCAGACAACAAGCCGTCCTGTGGAAAGACAACCTATCCCCCCTTCTACCTGTCACCCTTGGAGTACCCCAAGGTTCTATCCTGGGTCCCCTCCTTTTCTCCATATTCATTAATGACATATCCAAAGTTATCCCAGATTCAACTTGTGTACAGTATGCAGATGACTCTACACTCATCTGCACTGCCTTGTCTCCCACAGATTTACAATCCCTATCCCAAAGCACTTTTAACAAAGTAGAAAACTGGCTCAATAATTGTCATCTCCTACTGAACCCAAACAAAACCGAACTACTACTTTTCTCCCCCTCCTGTAAGCTAACATTACCATTAATCACAGTCTCTTCCAACAATGGCACCATAATCACTCCTGAACCTTGCACTAAACTACTAGGGGTAATCATTGATAATAACCTGAAGTACTATGCCCATGTGGATAAAACCATAAAAACAGTAAACAAAAAAAATAGGCTCCATGTATAGGATTAAGAAATCGTTAACCCCATCTGCCAGAACCGCAATAGCTCACACACACCCTTCTCTATGCATCACCCATCCTCACAAATCTAACCAAAACAAACCTTAACAAAATCACTAGCTGCTCTAACAATATAGCTAGATTTGCCACAGGCTCAGCCTACAGAACCCACCACTGTAAAAATCTTCAAAAATTAGGCTGGTTTGAACTATCCAATCAGATTTATTATAACCAACTCATAATGATTCATAAAATCCTAAATCAACCTACCAGCACCCCCATTCTGACTAATATTATTACCCCCTACAGCAACCTATCATCCCTCCGTTTTTCCAACAAACTGCTAGTACAAACCACCAAAGCCAACAACTCAGCTGGAGACTCATTGTTTTCTAACTCTGCTGGAAAACAATGGAACTCACTTCCAGCCGAACTAACCACCACATGCTCTTTGCCTCAATTCAAAATATCCCTAAAAATGTTCATGAACACTGACTGGCTCTGCCCATGTCCCAACCCTGACTAACCCAATCACAATTTAGAATAAGTAAAACTCAGCCATGACCAGTCTATACCCCGACTAACCTATTTAATACCAGGACAAAGGTAACCCAAACATAGCTCACAGAGGTATACACCCTAATATCTTCTCTCCCCACCCTCACAACACACAATCCCCTCGACCATTCATCTCTTTCATCCCATCATCAGGAAGAGAACTAACTTTTCTGCCCACACTAAATTACTTTCTTCCTACCTACCTCCTTTTGATTAACTATCATCCTTACCTTCTATCTGTAATTCATTTTCTTTATTACAGACTGCTCAGACATGTAATTATTACTTCTGTATACCTAATCCAGCTACCAACAATGACAGTTTTTCTCTAAATGATTATTTCTATCTACATGTACCCTTGACTATTACCTGTCACTGTTGTTATTAAATGTTTGCTAACTTTATGTATCTGCAACTTTGACTATTACCTGTCACTGATGTTGTTAACTGTTTACAGACTTTGCTGTTACCATAATTTGTCAACTAAATTAATTTCAATGTGGAGCTTTTCTCCCCAGGCCTCCGCTGAAAATGGATATGTATCCAGTTGGACTTTCCTGGTTAACAAATGTAAAATAAATAAATAAATAGTTCATACAGGATATTGTCATTATATCCTGCATTCTCCTGGTAATGAATCTCTGTTGCCATTACAACTGTTGAATATATCTGGTTAGGGACATGCTGAAGAGGGCATTATACTCAATGATGGATCTGTTAAGGGCCAAATTAAGTTGCACTATAACTTCCTTGGACCTGAATGCTATGGCCTTACCTATAAGTTAAGAGACAAATGTGATTTTCTTATTACTCTGGCCACATGTTGGTCAAAGGCCAGATTATTGCCTACATGTGTTACCAGATCCCTGACTACTGGGTCATCTCTTAGGAGTGTCTTATCAACTGAGTAAATAGCCTGGGTGGCAGTTTACCCAAAAGGTACTATATTGTATTTCTTGGCATTGAGTTTTAATCTATGTCTTTGGTGCCAGTCACTTGTCTATGTTACACCGTCTTGTAAGATGTTTGCGACAATGAGGGAATCTATGATAGCTCCCTATTTGTGAACTTGGTCAGCTAAAGGCCCTTGACATTAGCCTTTACCTCTGAGAAGTAGATGCCAAATCAGAACTTTCCCAGAACAGAACCCTGATGTATCCCACTGGTGACTGGTCTCTTAATGGAGGTGGTCTCACCATGGCTTTGCATATTAGGCAGGTCAGACTAATTGGGCTGTATTTTCTGGGGTAGGTTGATGATAGTCCACTCTTGTGAAGTGGGATAACCATTGCAGTCTTCCATTCTTGTGGTACAAAGCCTGTTTTGATGCTATGTCATTTTTGAAGTTATTCAGGAGGCATCTGCTGAGGCTATGTTTTAGGCCTTATTGAGCACCACAAAGGTCTGTTCCCTATTAAAAGTTGGGGGGTTAAGTTAGTAGGTATTTCATGGGGAGAGACGGGGGGATGTGGGATATTCGTTATGTTGCTGTGCTCAGTGAAGATGGCAACACTGACTGCCAGTTTGGCTCACTGAAGTGTGCTGCCTTTGTAGTCTCTGACACAGCTGTTGAAGGTCATGTTGTTATCTTTAGCCTGTGTGGCTATCTTGATCTCATAATTGGTCTTCTTTGACTTAATTAGAAAAAATACCAAATCCAGTAAGAAGGAAATCAAACAACAGGATGAATATATATTTCCAGAGGGTTGCGAATTGATAAACTACCGGCTGGTGGTTTCAGTGAAGATGAGAATGATTTGCTTCTAGAATGGAGGCAGGCAGCACAAGATTGTTCGCTTAATTGCCTTAAAATCTTGATAAAGAGAAATAACAGGACTATTGAGACTTTGGGTAAAAAAATCATTGAATTGCAACAAGAACTTATGAGTAAGACTTCAACAAGTACATTTCAAAGCAATTTTAAAAATATCAATGAAAAAATCATTAAGGTTGAAAATGATGTTATGGGGCGGAAAAAAATTGAAACTTAACAGAGATATTAAGGATTATGAAAAGAATGAAGTGTACAATTGGCCACGCAAAGGACGTTGTTTCCGTCAGAATTTTAGAAGACGTACGCCCGGAAGTGAAGACGGTTCATCATGTTCTTCGGCTGAAACAGGTGAAAGCCGAAAAAGTGTGTTGTTTGAAGACATCGTCCTGGAGAGTTCTAGTGGTGGTATGGATAATCGGAGAAGTGACCAAAATGTTAAGAAGTCGAATGCTAATATGCAAACCCGATCCAAAAGGAATCAGGGGAAAGCGGTTCCTTATGCAGACTCTTCTTTTTCCCACAAGAACCAAAAGTAAGTTTCGCTGACTCTTTTGAATCATTGGCACCTAATAAGTATTTTAGTTATTCAGCTTGTGCCAATGTGGACAATGTTGCTGATATTGTTATATGCACAGAGAACACTAGCCGGGACAGTGTAAATATTTTGCACAATGTTTTGCACAATGTTACTAATATTGTTACTGGTTTAGAGTGCACTAGTCGGGATAGTCTGAATGTGGTAAATCTTTCAGAAATATGAAATGAATAAAATTTTACAAAAAGGTACTAAGTTTATATCTACCCGATTACCCATACTGGCTGATTTGCTAGTGAATGTTCGGAAATTCATCCGAAAGTTGAATCTGAGGGTATTTTTTTCAGAGCATCAATCTGTTTTGAATGCTCAAGAGGCAGATAATATTCAAGAGGATGATGAGTTATTAAATATGAGTATTTATGAATATGATGTACTTCTGAATGAAAATATTTCTGATGATGAAAACCCATGTTTGTTTGTGTCTTTCGGCTTTTCCCGGTTAGGGGTCGCCACAGCGGAACTCCAGTCCGCTAATGATTGGCTGTAGAGTTTTAAGTGCTGGCTTGCCGAGCCTAATGCACAACCTTCAATGAAGGAACCACCCATTCACACATGTCGCCACACAGAAGACGCTCTAACTGAGAATCGAACGGGCAACATCTAACTGTGAGGCGACAACGCTACCGCAGCACCACCATTGAAGATATTTTTTGGGGGGGTTATAGGCATATTAATTTACGAAATTTTCCCAATGATAGTACATTTATTCCTCCAAAATGTTTTTCAGCTATCAATTTGTTTGAACATGTTGTAGTTTCATGCATTGAAAAGGCATTTAATAAATTTTGTAGAGAAAACAGATTGTTTAATCTTAGTAAAAATGAATGCTTGGCTTTAAAAGAATTTAGAACAAAGTTAGACAGAGTGACTGTAAAACAAGCTGATAAAGGAGGAAACTGGGTGATAATGGATACAAACAAATATGAACATACCATTGAGACCATGTTAGGAGAAGATACTTATGTAAAATTGAGTAGTAACCCTTTAAAGCTTTACTCTGATGAACTTAATGAATTGTTGGAAAGAGATGAAATGTTAGGGTTCCTCACTAGCAGTGATGTTAAGAAATTGACAGTTAATGAACCCCGGCACCCCTATATCTATGTTATTCCTAAAATCCATAAGAGCATGGTGAATCCGCCAGGGAGACCCATCATCTCTGACATTGGATCTTTTGTTGAAAGAGTGAATAAATTCCTTGATTTTCACTTTAAAAAATATCTTATTAAAGTATGTTCACATGTAAGGAATACTGATTATGTTTGTAAAGCACTGCATGGAATGTGGTGGAAAGAGAACTACTATTGGGCAACGGTTGATGTCTCTTCCTTATATACTAATATAGATAAAAGATGGGGCTTAGAGGCCATGAACAAAATGATGGGTGAAGGACCACGTACCATGTTTTTGCTGTCCCTGTTGGAATATAGTCTAACGCATAATTATTTTATGTGGAAGAAGGAATTTTCCTTCAAGTTAAAGGGACAGCCATGGGAGCAGCGTTTGCTCCCACATACGCAGTGATATATATATATATATATATATATATATATATATATATATATATATATATATATATATATATATGGGTGAATTTGAGAAGGAGTTTATGTTTCAAAATACGTTTTTTGTTAATAATGTTGTTTTTTATAAACGTTACATCGACAATCTTATTTTTGTTTATAAAGGTGATGTTTCTTTGTTTGATAAATTTATGGATAATAATCCACATGGGTTGAAATTCACTTTTGAATTTTCATAGAGTAGTATACCATTTCTGGATGTTGAATTTTACATAGGAAAAGATAATTTAGTACAACACAGACCCTTTAGAAAATCCACTGCGGTTAATAATTTTTTGCATGCAAGCAGCATGCACCCCCCTCATTTGATCAAGGCCTTACCTGAAGGGGAATTCAAGAGAATTCGTAGGAACACTTCAGACCCGAATTTATGGGATGAAGTGTTTAACGAAGTTTTTGATAGACTTTCATCTAGAGGTTATGACAAGACCATACTTCAAAGTATTAAATGTAGGCTATCTAAAGGGAAGATTTCTATGGGAGGTGGTCATCATGATCAACCATTAGAGACTTCAGAACAAGAACAAATATTTTTTGTTTCTAGATACTCAGAGTTTTCTAGGATTATTGAAAACATTCTTAAGCAACTGTGGCATGTAGTCTGTGATGACCTTGCCGTTGGACATTTGTTTCCAAGGCATATTATTTTCTCCTACAGTAAATATAAGAATTTGAAGGAATTATTGAATAGAAAATTGGTACATTCGGTTGATATGAATGTTGGTATGCAACAATGTGGTCATTGTTCGGTATGTGATAAGGTCAGTAATTTGCATGGAACGAAAATAAATGGTAGAAGGTATGTAGCTTTTGAGAAATTTGACTGTATGTCATCAGGGGTTGTATATATCATAGGATGTGATTGTGCTATACCTTTATGGTATGTAGGACAAACTACCAGGAGGGTTAAGGTCCGTATTTTGGAACATCTAGGGGACATCAGAAGAAGTAATATGGAAAGTCCTGTGGCCTCTCACTTTGTAACAATACATAATGGTAACATTGGTTGATTTATCTTCAGTGTTCTAGCTAGACCTCATTTTCAAGTAGGAAACTTTAAAACTGAATTAAGTAGGCTGGAACACAGAATGATTTTTAATTACCATACTTTACACCCTAGGGGGATGAATTTGGATGGTGGCATTATAAATTGATTGTTTGTTTGTATTCAGTCTAATGCATTTAATCCTATGTATTTAAATACTGATATGTATGAATTTCTAGTTATGTAGTTGGTTGCAGTTATTTATTTATTCAGTTCAGCATACAATAATTAATATTTAACATTTAATATTTAGTAATCAGTTCAGTAGTACAAACTAAAAATGTTTGGGTACATTCGTACTGTTTCAAAAGAATTTTTATGCATTTGCACTTTAAATGTTTGAAATCACAGCCAATTTATGGCTAATGATTTAATTGATGTGAATATATATACAGGATGTTTATGCATGATAAATTGTTCAACTGAAGGCGAATTGCCGAGGTACCAGAATGTGATATTAAATGGAAATACATATTCATCCTATTGTTTAATTTCCTTCTTACTGGATTTGGTGTTTTTTCTGATATTTGGTATCGTGAATTTTGGACTTTGTGTTTTTCTATCATGGACTTAATTAGTCCTCTTTGTTTCCTGATTAGTTTACTTAGACAGCTCCAATAATTATGGGAGTTGCTCTTCCTGATTTTAGCCATGACATTTCTCCTATTGTTATATACTTTATTAAGTTTAAGATTCCACCAGTATGGATTATTTTTAGAGCTTGATTTTGGCTTACTTCTAGTAGGTAGAGCAGCATGTATACAGCCATTTATATGGTTGGACAAGGTCTATATGAAGAATTCTGCATAGGTTGCTGTGAACTCAGGGTTGGGAGGAGCACTGAATTTTGATAGGATGTAATTTGCTTTGTACTAGTTCTTAACTGTTACAGGGTTTGTTAAGGTTGCCGAGTTGATTCTTATTTTGAAGGAGACGGCTTTGTGGTCCAACTTCACCTGTGAGGATGTGACATTGTGTGGTGGGGGTGCAGCTCTCTCCCATTTGTTGAACGTCAGGTCCTGTACATTTAAAACTCTGATGGGAATGTACACTATCTAGTCAAGGGTATTTGTGCTTATAAAGTCCAGGAATCTGAGAATATGAGGAAGTGTATGTTTCCCAGTCTATAGATGGGTAGGTAAAGACTCCCACAAATGCAGAATTTGGTTTAATGAGAAGTGTCTCCAGTGGGTCTAAGCATGAGTTATGGGATTCTAAGGACACAGAGAGTGACCTATAGCATATTAGGATATAGTGTAGGACTTTGTCTATGGTTATTTGCATGTGTATAAATTCCAGGCCATCGTCTTGTTTGATGTTTAACCATTGTAGAGTTAGCTTGTCATCTTGTTTGAAGTTTAACTATTGTAGAGTTAACTTGTCGTCTTGTTTGACATTTAACCATTGTAGAGTTAGCTTGTTGCTAATATAGATTGACACTCTTCTACCATCTATCCCTGTCTGTGCAGCTGATGGCCTAAATGTGTGGAAGGCACTGAGGTCTTGCACTGTCAGAGTACATTCTGTGAATTTAAACCATGTCTTAGTAATGCCGCAGATGTCTATATTTCCCAAAGTTAGGAGAGCTTGTAGGATGTGGTGTTTCCTTTTAGCCTCCTAGTATTGAGCAATAATACCTGGTTTCTCTGTTTTTTATTTGGTATGTTGGTAGGTTTGTCAAGTTGACTTTGCCTATGAAAGGCTCTGAGAGGATGATAAATACTTAGCCAATATTCAGAAGTCTTGGAAAGACAGGTGCAGACCATCCCTTGAAAAGTAATGTGGTTTGGTAACCATGCCCTTCCATAATAAATATTGTATCCCTCCAGAAAAATACCAGAAACGGACCCAATTATTTAAGTCAATCATTTTTTGCTAGTACTGTGGCATCATCCCTGGTGAAGGTAGAATGCTGCTCAATGCAAGACACACACCTGCCTAAGACAGATTCAGAGTGATCAGTAATTTCTCTCTTCATATAGTCCAGGAAGTATGTCTCAGGTCAATAACTCCCACATGTAACAGCAAACGAAAAAGCAAAAATGGCCACAGCAGAAAAAGAGCACGGACTTTAATGTAAGCGCTTTCGGTCGAGGTAATACCTCAACCTTCATCAGACATATACAATTAACACAACCATAAAACATCCTTAAATATACAATACTTAATTAGAAAATGGGCACCAATTAACCTATTAATTGTTATAACCTCTTAAAGCTGAAGACCAAAAAATAATAAAAGAATGTAACAAATATAAAGAAATGTATTGTATTTTTACCACACATACTAATTGGTGTAACTTATTTTGTATACAAACAATTAATACATAAATAGTATTACACTAAATTCTCCAACAAGCTAGACTCATAATTAAAATAAATACTGTTAAAGTTTATGAAAATGTTAAAAACTATGTTATTAAATATGATAGAAAACCCTGTATCTTAAAATGTAAATTATCTTAAAAAATGAATGTTTTTTATATATATATATATATATATATATATATATATATATATATATATATATATATATATATCTATCTATCTATCTATCTCATGGACTGTGGTTGAGTCATGCTGATATCTGTGGTGTAGTGTCTTGAGTTTGTGTGTAACTTGGTAGATCCTGGCTCCTAATAAGCAACTAACCATTATTTTCTGCTTATTCCATTTAGTGAGCGTGTCATCTGGTGGTCTTATGATGGACTTCTCTATGACAAGAGTCTTGGGTAATGTTTGCCTGCCTTATGGGTTTTGCTCTTGGGACTTCACTGGGTTTAGGCATATGTGTGATTTTCATGTTGCTTTTAGTGACTGTTTTAGAGATTGCTGAAGATAGCTGTTGCCATGTATTGGCTTAGGAGGTCTTTGAGGTATGGGAAGATTGCTTTTTAGTACATCAGTATAAGTTGGTCTATGTGTGTGGTGGTCACTATATGAGGTGGGTGTAGTGAGTGTGTTCTTAACAAACTTGTTTGTATGCAAGATTTTTGTCTCCAGTGAAACTGTGCATGTATATTTTTCACATATTGGGTTTGTTTCTTTAAGGATTAAATGGTTGTCTGTGAACATGAGATAATTGCTACATTGTCTCAGTATTCCCATATCTACTAAGCTGGCAATCAAGACTTTTGGAAATTGTATATCCATGTTGTCAGGATCTGCATTTGGGTGAATTACTGTAGGCAGTGGACTGTGTTAAACAGTGGTCTTTTGGGGCTGTTGCTGAGGTTTGTCAATAGACTAGGTTAGACCGTGCTAAGATTTGACAGTAGTGCTGTTTAAATTTATCTCAAAAGCAGTGGTGGTACTAGCCTGTGCTTTCATGATGGACCTGGACTTATGTTGGTTTGCATCCATTGTCATGGCTACTTCAGATTGGCAATTGTACCCGTGTCTCCAACATGCATAGTACCTCCTTCCCATGTGCCCAGCCTACCATATGGGGATTATAGCAGACATTGATGACTGGCCTGTAAGGGGATGTTATATTGTCCAGATTACGAGTATCTCCACTAACATTTTCTGCCTCTGTGGTGAGCATCTCTTGGGGATCCACAGGCACATGTGTGTCAATGGACTGAGTAGGAGATTGTAGAAGGCACACTCCCTCTCTTCAACACATGTGATACTCATGTTAGCTGAGCATCCAGTCATCATCAGAGTCATATGATCCTCCAATGGTAGCAGAGCTAGGCAAAGAGTCACCTGTGAACATACTGAAGCACAAACCTAACATAAGTATAACCTACCACCTCTACTAATACTCCCTGTACAGCTTTAACAGTACATGCATAACAGTAGCGTTGGCTAATAGTTTATCCTGTGCAGGTGCCCATGGAGATTGTACACCTGATATCCCTACAGTACCTGAAAGATATAACTAGTTAATGAGATGTCTAGTTATCTTTGGTGCAATGGAGAATCATCATACCATAAAACCTGTATGACAAGGTATCTGCAATGGATATTCTTGGCACATGTAGCAGATCAGCTCTGATGTCCTACATTACATTGTGAGACTGGGTGGAGTCTGTTTCCTCTCTGAAAGAGACCAGAAACCTCTCTGTCTCTGTCAAGTGTGGTTCGAGCAGCTGCTCCACCTCCTGTTACCCTTCCATACTGTGCAAGTTATACAGATCTTGTTTTTCACTGGCTAGGGTATGTCTGAGGCCCTACCTCTGATCTGATCCTAACTGCAGTCCTAACCACTAACAATATTGATGTTAATCACAAGAACCTGCCAAGCATGTTTATGGTAGGGCTGTTTGGTTACTTGGTTTTTGAGATATTTAGAAAAATGTGAAAATTATATCTATGTAAATTCATATCATAAAAAACAACAGTTAATATCTATTTACTTGCATTAGACAGCGATCAAATATTAATGCATTTGAGTTTCCCATTGTGTAAATTTTAAGATGAAATAAAAAAAAATGTGTACATAGCATGGTTTTAGAATTATTGATAAAAATATAAACAAGCAATACTTGACACCTAGAGACATCAGTAGGAGTTAACTGCAGATGCACATGGAGGTGCCACTCAGATGTAATGAGATGTACTACACAATTCATGCTGTGTTTGTCTCTCACTAACTCTATAAACTTATCTTAATACTCTTTCCTCCTGTTCAAAGAGTTAACGCTACTGCCATATGTCCACCTAGCATGCATTTGCAGTTATAAACATTTTTTATACCTGCATTTGCAAGTACTGCTTTGAAAGAATGTGCACATATCTTCAGAAAGCTGGAATCTGGTGTTTCACAATATTCTTTATTGTAAACAGCTATATCTTGTTCACCCCCTGGAGTTCTGCTCATTCCTCTGTAGTGTGATGAGGCACTCCTCTTATATCTAGATGATATGGGCTTTTGGATGTGGTGATCATGTAAATGAGAGCTTGGCTCAAGAATGCCTCTGAATTCTTCAGCCTACATATTGTGCCAATGAACAGATCCCTTAAAGAAATTTCTACACTGAGTCATGCACATGCATGCAGACCTACAATGTACAGTGCTCATGCTCAGGTATGCATGTATATTGCATGAAGCCTCCAAATAACTTTCAGCCTCAACCTATGATGTTTGAGGCTGCGCTAGAGTATAAACAGCATCTTATTCAAAGTATTTGTCATGCAGCTTCATTTTGGTTACTGTATTTCACCCCCTGCAAACTGGTATTGCTTTTTAAGTCCAAAAATGGCATGATTCATTAGTAACCCTGCAACTAAGTATGCTACTGAGTTTATCTCCCTTGTACCAGAAAATAATTGATTTGTCATGCAGCATCTGGCAATGGGACACATCTTCAACTAAGGTAAAAGAAAAATAATTAATTTAGTTAAACAGTAGACTAAACAATTATATGTTGAGTGAAGAATTCTTACTATAGATAGCAGATTTAATGCTTTTTGATGACTAAGCATTTTTACTATAAACCGTTTTTGAGTATAACACTTTGCTGGATTAAAGAAGTAAGGTGGGTAAGATAGAAAGAGGTATAACATCAGTTACTGTGACATTGATTAAGGAGTTGTAAATAATAATAATAACTTCTCACTTATTTTATTTATTTACTTAAAATCTTTTCTTTCTCTAGTGGAAATGCATTTTCTGTTGAGCATAGCCAACTTCTGAGATTTATAGTAAAAAATGATTTAACTTTAATTAAAAAAATATAGAAAAAGGAGTTCCTGAATGGTTTTGAAGTATTTCAGCAAAGCAAGTATGATGCATTGTTTTTTTGCTTATGAATAAGTGATCCAGACTCCTAGCACTCCTTTGATCCAAGTTTGATTATTAATGCATAAGCACTACAAGACACAGACACATTTTTTGATCACAACATGTGAGAGTATGGATATCCAGTACAGTGTATAACAACTCTCAGTTCCAGTAGCAGTAGTAAAAACTGATTTACAAATATATTTCACATTAAATAAAACTCAGGCAAGATATGTGACTATTTTTTTTCAAAGCTGAACACTTTAAATATGTCATAAATTTGCAGCTATTCTACCCATGTGGAATTATGAAGTTTGGAACAGACGAAGTTGTCATGGGACAACTTTAAAGGTGGGGGGGGGGGCTGGGATTTAAGAAAGAAGCAGTAGGTAAGGTTAGTAGTAAGTGATTTTGAAGGGAGTAGATAGGAAAGGGTGAAGTAGGTTGGAGGCTAAGGGAGGAAGTGAGGTAAGGAGGAGGGTGGGTCTTGAAGGCTTTTGAGGTGGGATTTGGTTGTTGGGAGTCACATTTGGTGTGATCTTGTTGAAGCAGGATCATGTCCCAGAAGACCTGAGGTGGAGTAAGTTAGGCCTTGGGTGGTTACAGAGGCAGCAAGGTAAGCTCAGTTGCTGGCTTTACAAGGAGTGGGACAGAGGATTCAGGTGGATAGAATTTGAATTTTTTTTCTCTCTCTCTCCTTCTTCTTCAGTGAGAGTGGATTGTTTTGTGTCGAGATCCTAGGGCTTGTAGATAAGGGAAGGCAGTGAGAGTGTAGTATGCTGCAGTGGTTTGGAATGACTCGGTAACTCAGTCTGTTAAATGCTGTGCAACTGGTAATTGTGGAACTAAGATAGCCCCTGTTATTGTCTGTAGGTTGGCTGTGATGGTAATGCAAAGTATTGATTTATGGTTTCCTGGTACTCGTTGGTGGTCTGTGGGTTGGGGGGAGCTGGTGCAGCTTTTCAGGGGTTTCCCACGAATGATTTGTGCATGGTGGGGTCAGGGTGCTCTGGTGAAGCATGACTTTGGGTTTGTGTGTTTTGCTGGTGGTTAGGCAGCTGAGGGAAGGCTGTGTAGCTTTTCACAGGTATCCTGCCGATGTTTTATGAGGGGATTTTTGATGGATGATGGGGTTGGAGGCCTTGGGTAAAGTATAATTTTGTTTTAATTTCATTGGTGGTTAGTGGGCAGAGGGAGACAGGGCAGCCTTTCACGGGCTTTTTTGTAGCCCCTTACTGTTGCTGCAGTACAATTTATGTACTGACAAATGAAAGCAAGTACCTGATCTGAGAATAACACAGACAGCCTTCCTTCAATCCACATCTGGAGTTCTTGCTGCAGTGGTACTCAGGTCGCTTTTCCCCGTGTTAGGCTGTTTCCCCAGTTTTGTTGGTAGTAGTGGCTTTTTGTGGGCTTTCTGTGGGCCATTAATGGCTGGCTGTGAATGCGCAATACGCCGGTGACTATAATATGGCAGCTATAAAAAATAAATTATAATAATAATTATGAATTGGGTTTGGGTTGGTCAGAGAGTGGTGGTCGGGGGGGAGTTACAGAGTTGGCTCATGTCGTGTCCCTGGTGATGTTCGTGGTGTGTGGACAGTAGGGCAAGCAGTACGGCATTTCACAGGCTTCCTGCTGCCAGATAATGATTGCACACATGCGTAATTATGCTGGAGGCATTCATATGGTTAAAAAAAAAAGAGAGAAAATAAAAGTAATAGAGTGAAAATAAAATATATTGGAATGAAGCAGAAGCCTGATTCAAGGCTAAGGTTATGCAAGGCATCTTCTTTCAGCTCAAAGGCCAGGTAGGTCATGCAAGGGAGGATAGTAAATAAAAATAAAAATAAAGATGACAACACATACTAATGGGGAAAGCTAACAAGTGGAATATATAAAAAGAAAAAAAATGTTGTATTATTCTGAGGGGGGCTAGAAAGGTAATTTGTAATAGGCATGTCTGGTATGGAGCTGTGGACATTGCTGTGATTGTAGTGCTCAGAGTCCTTGGGCCAAGTTTTGGTGGGGAGGACTTTATGGAACTCATACCTTGTCTTGGGGCATGGGCTGGGTCTGAGAGATGGGTGGCAGTACTGGGTGCAAGGAGCTGTTACTCAATGTCACGAAAGGCTTACATGGGATTACCAGGTGTTTTTAAAGTGTTTTTTTTTCACATACTTACAGTGTCTTTTTGTTTTTCAGGTGGTGGTTTGGAAATCATGGCAGAGGTATGGGCATTGAGGCATAAATGGGCGAGTATCATTGCACAAGCAAAGGACTTGTTTCACGGGATGCTGTATGAAGTTGCGACGACTAACACACAGGGACCTAAGACTAGGACGAGGAAGCAGACAGGGACAAGTACATGAGCATCCAGAGCCAAGAGACCAGGACAGATGACAGTGGAGGAGAGGTTAACAGAGACTGAAATGCAGATGGTGCCACCTTCAGCTCCAACAGGTAATGATTTATTAGGCTCTGCTGGGGGGTGAAGCTGAAGGACAGGTAGCAGGGAGTGAGTGTTTAGGGTTGAGTGTGGGGATGCAAGGCATGGTTAATGGAAAGCCCAGGGTCTTGCAGGGTGTAGGTGGAGGCTCTGCTATTCAGGCGGGTCTGCAGGAATTTGCAGGTCATGCATTGAGTTTTAATAGTATCCCTTTGTTGTTGAAGGAGAACATGGACCCTGGTTTAGATGAGGTAGGGTCAGAGTTTGGGACATGGCTGGGAGATTGGTTGGCAACACAGGTATTAGGGCAGGAAGATGCAACTATCTTGTTAACTCCTCATATCTCACTGGCAGTGAAGCTGAAGATTTGGAAAGGGAATACGTAGATATTTTTGAATTACCTGATGCTGATGGCATACAGCATTTGATGGAAGGTGAGATGGTGAACAGGAAGAACCTCTTAGCAGCGTTGGTGGGATTAGGTCACAGGCATGTGGGTAAGTTTTGCCAGAGGACATGGGAAAACTGGGTCTTGGGCTTTATATATTATATGGCAATGTGGTTGGAGAGGGATAGTTATTTGGCCTTGCTGTTCCTGGCCTATGTTTTGACCATAAGAGGCACAAAGGATCCGGCCAGGAAAAGCATGGCTATGGTATGATCAGAAGTTCTACAAAAGGAAGGCTGTTGACAAATCCATGTGGTGGGACATTAGACACCCTGATATCTGGTTGTCCACCATGATGGACAGCTTTGGGTTGGCTAATAGAATGGGTAAGCCAGCAGATGGGGATGTGGGGGTATGCTGGGCTTTTAATGAAGGGAGATGTTCTTTGACAGGTTGTAGATTCTTCCATGCTTGTTCAAAGTGTATGGGTGCACATTCAGTGATGTAATGAGGTAAGGGCGAGAGTTAGTTTGGGGGCCAGGCATCCTACTTTCCAGGTCAGAGAGGAATGAGTAGGTATCCTATGGGACCACAAGGGGTATGGGGCAGGGCCAATTTTCATGACCAAAGGGGGGGTCCTTTCAAGGAACTAGGGATGCCCAGAGGACCCATACACCTATTAAGGTCCAGGTCCTGCAGGAGTTGCTGGCACAGTATCCGCTGCCAGCAGTGGCTGTGGAATTGATTTAGGGTTTTTCATGGGGATTTTCTATCATGACTAAGTTAGTGGGTGATGGTAAGGTGCAGAAAAATTTGAAGTCAGTGCATGGGAGGGAGGATGTCCTGAGAGCATTGATTGAGAAGGAGTGCCAGGTGGATAGAATGTTGTGCGCATTTGATAGTCCACCATTTACTCAATTTAAAGTGTCACCTTTGGGTTTGGTTCCCAAGTAGATGCTGGGTAAGTTTCACTTAATACATCCTTTATCTTACCTGAAGGCAATTCTGATAATGATTTCATCACTGGGGAGGAGGTTAGAGTGATGTATGTGTCCCTGGATGATGCAGTCTGCATCATTAGAAGTGTTTTGGACACTTGGCTGGTGAAGGTAGATATTGAGTGAGCCTTTAATCTTTTTTTGCCAGTTCAGGAGGAGGATTGGCCATTATTGGGCATGGTAGTGTAGGATAGTTTTTTTTTATTTTGATACAGCTATGCCGATGGGATGTGCAGTGGCTTGTTCCACTTTTGAGAAGTTCAGCATGGACTTGCATTGGATCTGGCAACAGAGGGTGGAGGGGCAGAGATGAGTGCATTATCTAGGTGACATCTTGCTAGTGGGTGAGGAGAAAGAAGGGCCACAGGTGGCAATGTGTGAGTTTGTGGGGTTGTGTGAGGTTTTGGGAGTGCCAGTAGCTAAACATAAGCTGGAAGGCCTGCCAAAGGTGTTAGATTTCCTGGTATTGAATGTGGATACGGGTCACTGTCTATTTCATTTGCCAGGGGAGAAGGTGGTTCATCTACAAGAGAAAATAATGTGGGTGACGACCAAGAGTAAGGTTTGGGTGAGAAATGTCATGGAGTTGTTGGGGTTGTTGAATTTTGCTTATAGGGCAGTGCATCCTGGATGTATGTTTTGTAGGTCAGTGGCTTTTCTACTGAAATGAGGTAAAAGTAAGCATCACAGGGTAAGGGTTAGTAAGTTAGCATGGGAGGTCTTAGCTTTGTGGTCACAGTTTCTACAGCAGTTTAACAGGATCACATTTTGGCAGACAGTCTGGACAGGTCAAGGGGATTTACATTTGTTTGCAGATGCAGCTGGGGGTCTGGGTATGGATGTTTTTGCAGGGCAATGGTTTTCAGTACCATGGCCTTGTCATTGACCTGAGGAATGAAAGTAGGATAATGCCTTCCTGGAGCTTATGCAGATTTGGGCTGCAGCAGTGGTATGGCAGGATCATTTGAGGGGTAGGAGGGTACTGTTTAATTTGGACAATACTGTGGTAGTGAGAGTGTTGCTGGTTAAGATGGCTAAATTGGCATGATTGCTATTGGTTCTTTGTAAATTAGTGTTGCAGAGTCTGTTGATTAATTTTTCTTTTACAGGGGTGCATGTGCCGGGGAGAAGAAGGAGATAGCTGACAGCCTGTCTCATTTGCAGTTTTGCAGATTTTGGCAGCAGCAAGGGACCCCATGATCGTACCAGGCAAGATTTGACAGATTGGGCAGCAGTGATCAGTGGATTAGTGCAGCAGTCATAGCTGGTATCCACCAGGAAAGCGTACGGTAGGGCATTGTATGATTTTGATAGTTTTGTGAGGCAATTACTAGAAGGAGTGTGTGTGGTCGGAAGGTTTATTGCTATGTTATTTAGCCATGCTGAGGATACAGGGCAAGGCAATGAGATTGGTGAGGTTGATTTTGCCAGCAATTGTTGTATTTCCTCAGGCGGCCAAGTTAGAGGATTGGACTAAGTCATGGACAGTTGGGCACATTTTGAAAGGTTGGGGTAGAGGTGAAAGCCCTTCTAGGGATAGGAGATGGCCAGTGACTACAGGGATTTTAAGAATGTTGTTAAAGGGTTTAAGCAGAGTATGTGGAAGCTCAGAGGAATACGTGATGTGAGGTATGGTATGTGTATGGATGTACTGTGGAGCTTTCCATGTGTCAGAGTTACTGGGTTCATTGATGTGGGATGATGTGTTGATATTGCCAAGGGTGGTGCACATTAGTTTGAGGTAATCGAAAACTGATCCTAGAAGGGAAAAGGACATCTATAGTTCTGGGGGGAAGTTAGGGCAGTATGGATGTGTGCAATAGCGTGGGGAAAAGAGACTGTGTGTGGTTACAGAGGATAGGACAAAAGGGTTAGTTTTAACTGAGCAGTTGAATTTAGTCATGAGAAGGGCCCTTCTCAATGTGGGTTTAGAAGGGGTCAAACTTTCTACTCATTCTTTCTGGATGGGTAGGGCATCTGATCAAGTGAAAAGAGGCAGTTCGATTGAGGTCATTAAGAGGGTGGAGCAGTGGTCTTCTAAGACATTTTTGACTTGTATTAAATAAGGTTTGATATGGTTATTTTGTGGTTAATTTCTTTTTTTTTTTCCTTCCTAGGGGAAAGGATGGTCATTTTAGCCCATTCATTTGTTTATTGGGCAGCTAGGCAGGCTGTGGTTAGAACCAATGGCATAGATTTGGGCTTGCAGCATTTCAGATTGAAGGTTACCTGGCATGGTATTAGAGGGTTGGTGTGGTACCAGATACTGCAGGTATTTACGATGTTACACAGAGCCAGTGGGAGTTGCCTCTAACTTTGTTGATTCATTTAGCAGGGAATGATTTGGGTGTGATTCCAAAGAAGCAGCTAGTTTATAGTATTTGTGAAGATTTTTTAGCTTTAAGAAAGCTTTATCCATCAGTCTGTCTGGTATGGTCAGAAATTATTCCCAGGTTAGTTTGGAGGGAGGCAAAGAATCTTGCTGCAATTGAGAGGGCTCATAGGTATGTTACTTTTACCTGGCAAAACAGTTGCAGGGGATGGGTGTGCGTACAATCTGGCATAGTGAGTTTGAGGACAGGGATCCCATGTGGTACAGGGCAGATGGGGTTCACCTTAGTGAATTTGGACTTGATTTGTTTAATTTAAATTTGGGGTTATTTTTATAGGGATTGGTTAGTGGGATTAAGGTGTGAGGCTGGTGGGTGGAGAAGAGGGACAGGCTTGCCCCTCTTCTGTTCCCCCACTGGTGGGTAATTGGTGTAAGGATTCTTAAGTGGTGAAAGACTGATGGTGGAGATGCTTTTGGACTTGATGGTTTGGATCGGTGAAGAGATGCTGAAGGTGATCAGTGGAATGCTGCCTTGTAAGTGCAAGGATAAGTGAAAATGGGGGAAGCTGCTTATCCCAAGGGTGAGTGGTTACACTGCCCTTATGGTTATTTACTTGAGGTTTTCTTTTACAAGAAATTGAAGTTGTATTATTTTTAATAAAGTTTAATGTTTGTATCATTTATTAAGTTATATAATAAAGGTCGTCAAAGGTCTTTGGATGCTTGAGTGGTTTATTAAAGTGGAATGTGACAAATGATTTAGCTACTACAGTTCCTCATAAGACTAAAATTGTCTTTAGTATAATCTGAAATTTTGCTAACCATGTCACTATATATTTGATTTAGTATGAATTGAACTTTTAGCTATGCTTTTACTAATTGGTTTGTCTGTGTTACCTTTTTACTTTTTGGTTTAGTTGTTAGGATATTTTGCAGTCACCTTAATGGTTATGGACATCAGCTGGGTGTAAAGACCCTGTGTTTCTAGAGTATAGCCAAACAGTCTACTTATGCTGTGCTGACAAGATCATAAGGAGGGTAAAATTTGCATATCCACAGCTAGTGGCATTTGGCTGTGTTGGCCTGAATCTGTCCATAAAGACTTAAAAAGGAAAAAAGTCACAGACATTCAGAAGCTGTATAGCCGAAATACTTGATATCCTTAAGGGGTCTTGTGCATATATCTCCTGGACCTCTATTAAGGGAGGTTTATCGTATCACACAGCAAAAACTCTAACTTGGCTATGTTTTTTTTTTTGTATTTTTAACTTACAGTTGTAGTCATTTAATGACATTATCCCCACTTTTTTGGACCTTGCTACAAATATTTTGCCAAACATTTGACATTCAGTTAGAATCATGTGAATACTGTGCTTATGCTCAGTGTAGGTTTAGAGTTCTTTGAGAGTTTCCATGCATGATAAACATCAGTGCTAATTCCATCATCTGTTCTGAACTTTTCTACACATATCAAGTTTCTATAAAGCAAGTGTAATGCCCATTGTCTTTAGTGTCACAATACCTTTACTTCTGCTTTCAAGGAAATTATTCCTGTTTATAAGTGAAGCAATGTTAATCTGTAGCTGCTGCTACTAGCTAATAGACATACTAAAAATGACAGAGACCATTGTTTCCCAAAATGATAGGATAATGAATTTAAGGATGGTAGAAGTTTTACTCTGAGATGCCAATTTCCCTGAAAGCCCATGAGCTGAAAATAAATGCCCTAAATATACAATGGTGAAAAAGTTTTAGCTGTTTTTTGCCAGATGTGAGGGTAAGCACTCCTCACCCGCCACACACATATATTCCAAAGACAATCTCACCACATTGAAGAAGAGAGAAATCTCCCAAAACAAGTGAAGCATTCCCAGCACATACTCAAGAGATCACACCAACATTGGTTTGCTATGGGAAACAGCATTTGGCATTATGATGTTCATTTTTTTTCAACATGTTACTGGCGCTCAAGCAATTTCACCTCGAGCAACTGTATGGAAGCCCTAGGAAGATAGTAGTAAAATAACAGCAGTTGAATGAAAGAAACAGAGCACAGCAGAGATCTAAACCAATTCTTCTCCCTTTAGGAAGAAATAATAGAACAGTGAAGCTTATCAGTACTTATTCTGAACTGATGGGTAGGACTTGTAAGATTTACTGTATGTCATTCATTGTATCCAACACCATGATGCATGAATATGAAAAGCATTCTCCAAGCATAATACACTTTGCTTAAGCTTCTGAACACAATGGAAATCATCATTTAGAGCTGAATAAAATTATGTATATGTTCTCTAATTTCAATAATACATTAACTCTAAATGCAGTGCAACAATGCAGTACAGTTGAACAACTTCAAATAATCATGATAATAAAGCTAATTCACCTGATATTATGTTTAGTATTGCAATAAAATATGTACACAATATGATAACTAAGTGCAAAGAGTCACAGCAGTGTTGTAGGTCCTGGAAAACGTAGTATTTTTAGATGCCTGTGTTGTAAATAATGAATGTTACAGAGAAGTTAATTTCTAGAAGAAAGAAAAGCAATCTGTCAATATAGCACTGCTTTCCTTTCTTAGCATAATGCAGAATAATGAAAACAAAATACTGTTACTATTTCTGTTCTCTAAGCTGGCAAGTATGAATGGTTTATTTGAAGGATGTTTGAACTATACTTTGGAATCTTGTCAGTGGTACTTCAAAATGCTGCATTCCTGGCAAAGATTTATCATTTCATTCTGTCATTCTGGTTCAGTTGCGTATTATGTAAAAAATGTGAAAAAGTCTCTGTATATCTACCTTTAAATAGAGAGTGAGGCAGAGAATATACATACATATACAAACTGACATACATACACATACACACACAATCACAATATAGTAGGCTGCATGGATTGTAGTGCTGTAGCTCATTTTTGTGGGGGACTTAACTGCAGATATATAGAGAGACAGCTATGCTAACACGTTTGCAAAGATACAGATCTACAGATAGATAGATTGATAGATAAAGTATAAATATATGAATATATAATTATAACCTCAGTCCACTGGTTCTTTATTTGTGGTGTTCATGTGTGCAAAATGTAAATTCATAAAAATCTTTTACTAGCTGACTGTTGACTTAATAGAAGTCACTAAATGTATAAAGAAGCTAATCTGACAAAATGTTGACTCTGTAAGACAGAGACATTTATACACATAAATATATCTGCATGTGCACTCAAGAGCTTGTGTGGGTGTGTACAGTATCTGAAGAAGTGAGACATATTAAAAAGCTACAGGAAAACAGGAGGAAAGTGCCAGTGAATTATTCCATCTTCATCCCATCAATGCCATGACATATTGCTGGGATCTGTCATTCTGAATACATTTGAAGCAGTGTATGCCTTTGTAGCAATATCAGGTAAACTGATCATAAACATGAGCCTTCCCATTTTGCAGTAAGGTATTTATTTCACTAAAGCATAGAAAATTCACTCCTGACATGTCTAGTTGGTCATTTTAGTTCAGCTTGATTCGCAAATGTCATGTTGATTTTTCTGTTGTTCAGAGAAGAATGATTCTTTTGCACCAACAGTAGGCTTGTCTAGCAAACCGTTTGTCTCTTTTGTCATAAAAACTGTTACCAGCACAGGAAGTCACTGAGCTGTTCTTCCTTCTTTTACTGCATCAAAGCATGGCAACGTGTTTCATACTGACTTGTGTGTGTCTAGTCTCTCAGTAGTCAGTTCAGCAATAGCATAGATTCAGGTCAATTTTAAACATTTTAGCAGAGGTTACATGTCATGGCATATAATGCCCGCTCTTTCTCCCTTGAGCAACAACTATTTCATATTAAAAAGAACATACAAACAGCATGGTATGTAATATGTTTTCTTTAATTTCTTAGCATTCCCAGATCACATTACTACTTTAGGTTTTTATTGTCATGTGGTGCAAAAACACATAGTCCCCTCTAAATGGTGCTATTGAATTATAGCTGTAAACCCTAAAATCCTCTTCTGAGTAAATTATCTGGTACTACTATTTGCTGATGTTAGTCTAAGACAAATATTGCCATTAGTACAATCTCCCCAATCAATCTAAAAACACCTCAGGCTACAATTCTTGACACAAGATAATTCTGGTGTTTTATCACTTGGAAGACAACTGCTAAAAGCCATACTTGTTGACAACTAAATTGTCAATATGTGCAAAACTGGGCATTTTATTTTGTCTCACATTTAGATTCCTGATTTAAAGAAACAACTTTGTTACAATACAAAAATACTGAACGTGTCTGCAGACAGACTGCTTTAGCCTACAAATTCACTCATTTATATTCTCCAAGAAGTTCCAGTCACTGTAATTTTATGTGTGTTCATTATGGCTCTCCACCTTCTTTACAGTAAACGTTTATCTTTGTTCCAGACTGAAGTAAATTATTCCACTTAGATTAATTCACCTTTGTATCTGAGAGTCTTTTCTACGTATGCACAAATGTCACATTGAAAAAAATGACATACTTCAATGAAGCTGTCTTATTTTCATAAATGAATGACGTTTAGCTGAAACAATTACTTAGTAAAATAAGAGTATGAGGTTACTCTAGCGAATAAAACAGTTAGTGTTTATGTAACCTCACAGTTAAGACTCATTTTGTTACAGTTGTACAGATTCACTGCAAGCATTTTTGTTTTTTTTTTAATATAACTATTCCTGTTTCTGGAAATTCAAGAAATGTAAATGCAAGGATGTATTTATGTGTTGTCTATAGTAAATGATCAAATGATTAGGTGATCAAACACCTAAATATCGACCACGTAATATCGAACTGCAAAATAGCGAATGCCGCCGGGAAACGTTACTGTTGGCCACAAAAAAAATTACATTTACAGCCAAACTAAGTGGGGGGCTGTGCCTCCCACTCCCCCCTAACTAAATATACCAACTCCGAAATCACTCCACAGTGGAGAAAATGGCAAAATCCAGCGAACGGCAAAGGGAAATCTTTCCCTGCATTAAACTGGCCATTTGCTGTTTTCTGCTTTTGATATTACGTGGTCGATGTTTAGGTGTTTAGTCACGTAATATAGACCCATTTACGTGTACCTGAGGCTAATCTCGATCTGTAGTATTATCCATAGTGTAACAGATGTTCTAAAACATGAGCGCATCTGTATGTGTGTGTTGGGGGGGGGGGGTTATAGGTTATTTATAAAATCGTAGCACAAAACCTGCAGGAAAGTTGTTGCATGCTGTGTAAAAGCAGACAATGGTTAGACTATACAAAGGCAAACATTAATGGTCCAGAATCTTCAAAAGTAGCCATACTGAAATGTTTTTCTTTTGCAAACACTGATTGCAGCTCACCACCACCAACACACACACACACACACACACACACACACACACACACACACACACACACACACACACACACACACACACACACACATATACACACACACACATGCACACAATATAAACTGTATAAACTGAAGAATTTTATTTTCATCTAGTGTTGCACATAAAAAGTCAAAGCAAGCATGAAAACACGAATTCCACTAAATCAGTACATCCCAGCCCAAACTGACTTCTCATAGTTTAAAGGCTCACTGATTCTCTCATGCTTATAAGTAAAAATTATATTTGACAAGCATTGAACTGCTTCTAGTTAAAAATGAAGTAAAGCAATTCACCTCACTGCATGTGCAAGCTACACTGATTCACTCCACATATCTCATGGGAACGGAACCAAGGAGGAGGTGCATGAAGGCGGTAGAATGAAGAGCAGGGTTACAGCTCAAAATCTTGAATTTCAAAAGACTGAGACCAAAATCCTGAAAGTTCAAAAGACTTAAAACTCAAAGTACTGAATCTCAGAATACTGAATCTCAAAATACTGAAAACAAGATACAGAAACAAATAGAAGACAAACCATATTACTTTGCTATGCCCCCCACACTCCCTGCTACTTAAATATATCAACTCCGAGAGCACACTTCACTACATTAAAGGGACAATCCCAGTGTTGAAAATTCGGGTCTGCGTTTAAGCTGACTTCAGCAACACCCACTTTAACTACGTAATGCTTATCCCCACCCACAGTGTCAACTTCCTTGGAATATCCTGTAAATCAGCAGTTCCAGTCTCCTTTTAGTTCCCAGTGTGAACTAAAGTTTGGTTTTGCTTTCCTATGGGATTTTAAACAAAACATTCTGTTTTGCATCAACTTGCACTTTATGAGCAAAAAAGACATGTGAAACACTATCTTGCATAACTGATTTTTAATTTATTTACCAGGAAAAAAAATTAAACATTTAAAGAGGGTATGGTAAATGTGAAAATCAAACTGCTTTATTTGCCGTTACCGCAATCGCAAGTATTATGCGATCACATTATCTTCTTTCACAGAATAGACGCTCCATTCCTCTTACTGTAAGAACAGCAGAACAAATCCCATCAACACATAACTTGCTTATATTGTAACAATAAAAGCACATAACAAGATATGCCTTCATGTGAGTCTCTGAAAAAATGCATGCATATTCATCGTCAAGTGTATAAGGCTGACAAATCAGTCTTCGTCTTTAAGAGTCAGTTTGCATTTGATTGCATTCCAAGTGGCCCAGTACAAAAAAGCCTAGTATTTTGGATAATTCTTGTGGTAAGATGCAGCAAGTTTTGCAATATAGTGTAATTACATTATTCAGAGGAAGAGTGACAGAGGGAATTGAAGGTGAATGCTTTCATCTATACCTTGAGTGATGTTATTATACAGTATGCAAAACGTTGGTGTGCCGCTAGTGTTACTACATAATGACTAATTTATTCTACAGATGCAGTTTTTTTTTATTCACTTGGCTGACCTAAGGACAGTCAGACAACTACACAATGTGTTCATGTTTGGGATTTGGGAATACATTTGGCATGTGAATTTATGAAGCTCTTGTGCAACATTTGCTGTGTGACATAAAAATGTAAGACATAGGCTGGCAGAGAAATACAGTTGCTTGTATGCACGGAAAAGTGAAAACTATCATACCTCTCAACTGTCCTTATTTTTTTGCAGAATGCCCTTAAATACTGACAGCCATTTGAGTTTCAGACTTCATGTTCTTCAGGAAATGCATGCTAACCCAAAAGCTGTTGATCTAGCAACTTTATAAGTTTATAAGAGCAATAATTAAAATCTGTCCCTATTTTGGGGCCTTTGACCCCCTCCTCATTATTTTTGGCTTTGTCCAGATTTCTTGTGCTAAGAAGTTGAGAGGTATGAAACTATATGAAATCTTGACAAAAGACTAGTACTGTGATGCAGGCAAACCTGTATATAAGGATTCAGTTATAATGAAATGTTAGTTAACAACAACTTCTCTTTGGAGGAGTTTTCATTCATACATGTGATGGACCATATAGGATCAGATTTCTGTGGTTAAGGTTGGCAGAGGGCTTGCTGTGCATCAGTTGAATAAATCACCGTGCAGTTATGATAGATGGCACTGTGTGTATAAGTTGGTGTTTCCCATTAGTGCAAGATGGAGGAGGTATATGGCTGCAGATGACACCTTTTCTGGGTGTGTCCTATGTTACTTTGGTGTTTGCACTGTGAATATGATCAATTTTCATCTGGGTCAACTGTTTGCGGTTTTGTCCATAGTCACTATGCTGACTTTCATGTTGCAATTGAACTGCCTTATTCAGGGTATATGCAATATATGAAGAATGCCAATGTTTTTCTCTGTTTTTAACAACTTGCTACTCTTATGGAAACTTGGGATATATCAGTTTGCAATGAATGCCATTATAAGTGGCCTAGTATAAAAAACACTTATCACTTTAGATAGTTATTGTGTTAAGATGCAACAGATTATACAGTATGGTATAGTCACAACATCTGATAAAAAGAAAGAACAAGTTTCAGCCACATGCTAGTGAGGAGTTTCTTGCTGGACTGTTTCTACTATAGACTTTAGACTTCTGTTTGTAATGGTCTTTGAAAATATGCATTTGTCACAGTTTTACCTCCTAATTTGTTGTTGGCTGAGTTGCTACAATACATGTTGTTCATAGTAAATTGAGTGCAGTGCAAGGTAAGGACTGCTTCCAGTAAATGTAGTTTCATGTTAAGACTCCTAACAATTAACAGCAAAACATTAAGGTTGTTTTTAGATTTTTGTCATTGAGACACTACCTAAAAAAAGGCACTAGGAGGTGACAAGAGTCTTGGCCAGTAGCCAAAATCCCACGGGTTACAGATGAAGACCATCTCTAACAAAGCATCAAGGTCTGTTGATCAGGCCATCCCAAGCTAACAGATACTGTATCCCCATGGAATGACACCAGAAACAAAGCCAATTATTGAAGTCAGTCATTTTCTATTTGTATTAAGGCATCATCCTAGGTGATGGTAATATGCCGCTTAAGGCTAGGGATGTAACAGACTGAGACACACAGTCTGAGAACTCAATCATGTCTCTCTTCATATAGTCCAGAGAGGTACATCTCAAGTTGTTCAAACCAAAATGGACTATGATGGAGTCATACCAGTACCCGTTGTTGAGAGGCTTGAGTGCATGTTTGAAATGGCAGATCCTGGCACCTACCAGACAGCTGACCATGATCTTCTCCTTATCCAGCCTGGTGAGAGGGGCATCTGTGTGTCTCACGATGGAATCACCTATGACTAATATGTTTAGTTTTGTGTTTTGCCTTAAGGGCTTGACAGGTGAGATACTGGTATGTGAACTGTTATGTGTATTGTGTTCTGCAGAGGAAGTATGTGTAGCATGCCTGTGTTTGCATTTGGGAGGTCTCAGGTGTTTAGGTATATTTCTGATGAGGACCTCCACATATCCAAGTATGTGTGATATGGGTTTAGGTGGATTAGGAGGTGAGGTTTGTGCATGCTGATGACCCACTTATTGTCATATGTACTGACTGGTGTTTTAGAGAGCATGGATTCAAGGTTATTAATATAGTTGCATCTCTCACATGTTGAGTTTGTGCGGTCTAGGAGTTGAGGTTGTCGGTGAACATGAGGCAGTTACTACACTGTCTAAGGATGCCCATATCAACCAAGCTGGCTGGAAAATCTGTGGGAAATTGTACAGCTGTAGTGTCAGGTAAATTTATATGGTCAGCAAGAGAGGTGCACTTAGGAATGGTTAGTGGATGAGGGGTGTGTTGGTACTTCTGAGGCTAGGCTTGGTGTTCTACCTGACAGTAGAGCTGAGCCATGAAAAACCTCTGGAGGACCACAAACAAAGTTCCAAGGGAAAATTTAACAAGCAAAGCATTTGCTACTATAGCCACAAATGGTAACTCCTGCTACGTGGCAATGCATGATGGTGTGCTACACCGCAAGCAAGTGCAGACACTGGGCTTATATAAAACAAGAAATAACCCTTTTAACTCAAACTCGCCAACAGGATGCACTCTCTGAACTCTAGTCCAATCACCCTCAATTACATGGGACCCAGACATCACTCTCCTCACACAAGGGTGTCCTTCTTGAACAAAGTAGGTGCATTTTATCCATGGTGGTTTGTTCCCATAACACAGTAATGCATTTTTGACCACTAAGAAAGCATCAGTTAAACTCTATGAACATCAAAATGAGTGGCATATAGTTATGGCCAATGTAGAGGCATTGTCAGCATACAGGACTGAATAGGATTAAGTGCAGTAAAAATGCCTGACCTGAGGAAATATGACATACCAAAGTAACTGGGGAATCATGCTGTAAATAAATGGAAATCCCTTCATGCAGCAGCATAACAAGATCTGGAATGTGAATTAGCTCTCTTTGTAGACAAGGATAAAAGCCCTGATAATGGCCAAGGTGATCCATATTTGTAACAAGGGCACCCAGTGGAGACAGTTACTATCTTTGGAGAGAAGGGAAGAAGAACAGGCCATCATCTGATGCAGACCCTTGTAGCAGGACTAGCACACAGTAACTTAATATAGACAATTTTTTTAACTAAAAATGTAAAACCAAGAAACAATACCACTTGAAAGACACCAAATCTGAAACTGTGTAAAATAAGATAGTGTGTGACTAGCAGGAATAAATTCGGTGCATAAATTAAAAAGTACTAAGGGCTGCAATGCAGTGAGTTACTGATAACAAGTTTTGATTTTCGGGTAGTAGAAGGAAGCATGTTACTACATTAATGAGATTTTTTTCAGGATACTTTAATTTTTTTTTTAATTTCTCCCCAAAAATAATACATGACCAAATAAAATAGTGATATAATATAAATGATAAAATAATGAAATTACAAATGAGAAGTAAAGTTAAACTATGTACAACATATACAAACACCTGAGAAAAAATGATGATAATATAATATATCCATTCCACCTTTGAAACATCCTTCAAACTTCAGAGGCAGAATTCAGTTGATAAAAGTCAATAAGAGATATCACATTTTCCAAGGATTATTAGTAAATTGATTAGGATGAGTTATTTGTCCTTTAATATTATTCTCTATGTGCTGTTTCTTTTAAGAAGGAAAGAAAATCCTCAAAAGAAGATCATGTACATATCCCCCACTTCTTGGTGGTATATTTCCTTGCTACCACAAGAACTGTCCATAAGAGAGAAAGGTGTACATTTTTCAGAACATCCCCTTTGAATGCATTAAATAAAATAAAAAAAATTGGATACTGCAAAAGTATTAGAAAATACAGCTTTCGAGTAATCTTCTTAGACCAAAGAAAACAAGGAGGATCAGTCAAAAAATGCATGTGACCATTCAGTGTTTTCCTTCTTGTAAACATCTACAACACTATATTTTATTAATTTCATTAATTTTATCTATTTTATTTGGAGTTAAAAAAAGCTCAGTGTAATATATGGAAATGATGAGATGAGGAAGTATGCCTAAAATAAGTTAATATCTGAGATTTTGTGATGTAAAATAGGAAGCTTGACCTAAAGTAATATGATTCCAGAATTAGAATTTAAATTTATATTATGTTCTATAAATGTTTTGTAAAGTTTTGAAATAAGTTGTCATTTTTTGAGTTGTTATGTAATATATGATTTCATAGAGAAAATGACTTGGGGATTTTATTTGAAGTGAGAATGAGAAATAGATAAATATAAGTCATGTGTACGAGATTTAACATTTTGTAATAACCAATCCTGAGGGTTCAAGTCAAATTCCAAAATAAGTTGCTGAACATCTTTGGCTTTTAGTCATTATAAACAAGTATGCCATAGGTTCATAGGTGTGTACTAGGCTAATGGCCCTGGAGTCTTTACAAGACTAGCCCATAGGATTACCCTGGCATTGTGCCACCTGACCTTAGTTCCCAGTGCATCTGTCTAGTAGAGCCACTGGAGTGATCTCTGGGGTGAATTTTCTATTTCCCATCCACTCATCAAGATTTCTCTTGAAGAGGGCATGTGAGATGCACTGCTTGACATGTATGGGAAGTATATTCAACAGCATGGGCAGTCTCTGGGTTATAAACCTATCGCTCCAGCATGTTTTGCTGATTGTGGTAATGAGGTTGAAGGTCTCTGGAGCATGTGGTGTGGAGAGATTGGGAATTCTTTACATGTAGCATTTCTAACAGAACTCGGTCAGACACAGCTTTGTAAGTCAAGCAGAGATCGCCTCTAAGTAGGTGATATGAGACAGAGAATAGTTGGAGTTTTTTGAGTCTGTCTATATAGGACAAGTGTTTAAGGCCTAGGATCCTCTTTGTCAGGTACTTTTGCTGCCTGTCCAGTTGTTGCAGATGTCTAGTGAGGTACATGCCAAATGGGGCATTGTACTCAATGACTGGCCTAATGAGAGAAGAGTAGAGGGAGACAATGACCTCTTTCTTCCTGGATTTAAAACCCTTAGTAATGAGATGTGCCACATAAAACATACCAAAAAACAAAATTCTTGGTTTCCCAAGTAGCAAGAATATGACTATGAGATTTATTGACAATTTTTTGGTGATGCTGAAAGGAATTAAAGCTTAGCCAAATCTTAACATCAACATTAGACAGAATTATGTTTCTAAATAATTTTAGTACAAAATTTAAATAACCTGAGTCTGTAGGACAGGAAATCTTATACTGAAAGAATTTACAAAGATAATGCCAAAAGAAATTATCTGAATTAGTAGAATTGTGATTACCCAATACATTATTATTGTTATTAACAATAGTCAAAAGTAAAGTTTTCCAATTAAAGTTGCAATTAGGATCAATCCAGATTAATATAATAGAAATTGATGCTTTAATATGGGTATCAATATCAGGAAAATTAATTTCCCGAAGGGACCAAGGACTTGTATGATGTGATGAATAATGCTATTCTGGGTTTATTAGGAAACCATAAAAGTTGAAAAGTTGTTTGCTTCTTTCATTAATCAGCTGCTTGTTTGGAAAGAAAGACTAGGCTTGTATTGCATATATTTTAGACAAAATAATCATCTTTATTAAATGAAGTCCATCTTCAAAAGAAATAAGCTTATTCCATTTAGAAATAAGAATGCTCATTATTTTTATGATATTATCATACATAACAGTTATTATTTCTTGTACAGATAATGTAATGCCTAAGTATTCAAGAGAGGAGACTTGAAGTCCAGTGGTATGATTTTCAAGTATTTGAGTCTATTTTTATTATTAATAAGAATATTTTATTTACTACTATAAAACTAGATTTGGACTGTAGTAGAGACCAGAAATAGACTGAAATAGTTTTATAGTAGTTTCCAGATAAAAAAAACGTTTATTTTGAGTTTGGAAGTGTTAACAAAATATCATCTGCAAAAAGCATAATTTTACAGGAGTAATTATTAGAAATACATGTGAAACTAATGTTTAGATGTGTACTAATTAAAATAGCAAAAACTTTAGTGTCTAAAGCAAATACAATCCGAGAAAATGAGCAACTTGTTTGGTACCTTTAGTTAGAGGAATATGATCGGAATTAAAGAGACCAATTTTAACATTTGCAACAATATTTTTAAATATTTTTTAAAAGTGAAATGAAGCTTTTGGGAAATCAAAGAAATCTAATATTTTGAATAAGTAATTCTAATTTAAAGAATCAAAGGCATTTTCAAAATCGAAACTAATTAATAAGACTTGTTTATTTTTTCTATTCAAAAATCAATTAGTCGAAATGCAATGATTATTATCATGTGTTTGTCTTTGAAAAGAAAAGCCTGTTTGATCATAATTAATTACTTCTGCATAGGTTCTTTAATTCTGTTAGTAATGATAGACATGAAAGTCTTATAATCATTATTTAAAAAAAATGTCTATAAAAAGAGCAGAGTTGTGACTTTTTATTATCTTTTAATATAGGGGCAATTAGAGAATATTTCCAAGAAGGTGGAGTCTTTTCTTAAGACTAAATTTCAATAAGTGCTTTATGAAAAAATGAAATCACATGGGCTGGGAAATTTAGATATTTCTATTATCCTATCTATGCCTGAAGCTTTGTTAGATTTTATTATTATTTTTTTATTTTGTCTACAATTTCTTTGTAGGAAATCTGTTTATGTAAATCATCATTTAGTTCTGATGGGATTTTCTTGATATTAAGAATATCAAGGTTTAATAACTGAGCTATTGCTTCAGAATTAGAATTTAGATTTTGAGATGTATAATGAAATCTAAAAGCATCAAGAATTTCCCCATTGTCTGATGTGTTTTTATTATTGATTTTTGATTGCAACTTGACTCTTTTGGAAGGATTATGGCTATGTTTAGGAGATAAAGAGTAGGAGACCATTTTTAATGTTTTAAGGGCCAAATTTGATTTATGAGATGAGCATATCAAAATATTCTTTTATTTAAAGTTTCTATTTCTTTTATATTAGATGTATTATTTTTAATATGTTTAGATTTGGCCACAAGAAGTTGATTTTGAATATTCTGTAATCTTGAATCTGATTCATTAACTTTATTTTTATATCAGGTTAGAATTTTACAAAAAATGTGGAATTTCAAGGAACCCCAAATCATAACTATGTTAATGTTGAATGTATTATTTAATTCCAAGAACAAATTTAGTTCAGAGATCAACCAAGGTTTACATTCCTTGTGTTTAGTTATATATGCAGGAATTCTAGTAAAAAATGATAATCCTTTGAAATTAGTTTGAAATTTTAGAATGATAGCATCATGGTCAGAAATGAATGAATGACTGAATGATGTTAAAACATGATATTTTAGAAATTATGTCTTGTGAAACTAATATATTCAATCTATTCTTGTGTGTGTTCCATATTTGTAATTCTGATGGGAAAAAAGTAATGAACAGAGATTTTTCATATTGAATGTATCCTTTAAGAGAATCTCTCTATTTTATGAGTGTTTTCATAGCTGAGGTCAGTTTTAATTCTCACTTATTACTTATATCTGAATCTTCCAATATCCAATGGAAATACTCACTGATAATTAAGTTAGCATTATATTCATCAAGAATGATGTCTGAGTATTTCTTGGCAAAACTTTCACTCATGCCTAGGGGTCAGTAATGATTTATTAAAGTCCATAGCCTATTGTTAAACTTAAATATTATAATTGTAAGTAGGCCTTCTTGATCTTCATATTTATAAATAATTTGAGGAAAATCTATATTTTTCTTCCATAGGATCATAACCCTTCTTTTATTGGTTTTATTGGTTTTGAAAGAAGATCGAGCCAGTCTTGTGTAATTAGTAGGATTTCAGATATCCTTTTCTGCATTTTTGATACAAGTTTCTTTGCATAAAACTACTTGAATCTTATTCATGTTTAGATAATGTAACACTTTTGATCTTTCCTTGGATTATTTAAACCATTAATATTTAAAGATAACCAAGATAAAACCATTAATATAGTGAGTTAATTATTTTTGTACCTTTACTAAATCTAGAGAGAAAAAATAATGTGACAGGATGAGTATTAAAATGCCTCTTGTAGTGTAGTAATGCAGCATAAAATTAATAGTTCATGCCATGAAAAAATAAAGATAAATAACAATTTAATATACAATAAAGTTGTAAATGATGTAAATTAATCAGAAAAATGGAATTATCAAAATTCCTAGTCCAAAAGGTGAAAAACTATCAGACTATCCAATACTACCCAACCAAAGAATAAGTGAAACAATAAGAAAAATAAAACTTATCAGTTTGAGATCTGCAGTAAATTAATTAAAAAAATGGAGACATTATAAATTCGATGAAAGTATGGATAAAGCATCATTATATTCAACAGCAGAAAAAATATATAGTGTTAAATATTTAGAATAGATAACAAGTGATTATATAACGAAAAAGTGTGTGATCATTGCATACATCTCTTCTCTCCATTCTCACCATCTATACTTCCTACCCTTTCCTCTACTTTTAACACAAAAAAGGACATACATATAAAATAATATATTATGAACAGCTGAAAAATGAAAACATACAATTCAACAAAGAACCATTAATATGAATACATAGTATGTCAAGTAATCCTTACTCTAAATCTATAGAGAGGATTAATTACTGACTATGCCATATAAATAAGACAAAGTTGTGCAATCTGTATATTTTAGTAATGGAAGAATCAACTTGACTCCAAACTTTATAAAATTAACTGCTTCCAGTAAAGGTATTATTATGAATCAGAATAAAAACTGAGTGACAACAAACACAGCTATATAAAATAAACCAAAAAAAATGTATTATACCTTAGTAAGCTCTTTCGTGTTGACGTCAGTCCTTCATCATGCTTTAAACATATACAAATGAACACTCACCATTTAAAATCCAAACAACAAATCAGAGACTGATTCCAATTATGGCATTAAGTTATCCAATCAGCTATAGAAACTCTAACAGCAAATTAAACTGTATACTATCTACCAATGTGTACTTATAATTTCTAGTATAACTTAAGTATATATAAAAAAACTGCTTATCTACCTGTCACCTAATTTTAACAATACATATGTATTTAATCATGGTAGGATATACAAGTCATAAGTCATTAAATATAGCTCTGTGAGACTCAAAAGAAAAAAGAAAAAGTAAAAGGATTGTCAAGTCAATTAATTGGCAGGATTGCATGATAAAATGACTGAATGTATGTCTAATATAATTGCTTAATTTAGCTCTCTATGTAAAGAAAACATATAAAAGCTAAAGTTTCCTAGCTTTTCCATTTAGAATTGCTTGATGTTTCCAACATTAAAAATTCAATGCTTTTGTTTTAATACTAGAAATTATAAGTACACGTTGTTAGATAGTATTTGCTGTTAGAGTTTCTGTAGTTGATTGGATAACTTGTAATGATGTCATAACTGGAATCAGTCTCTGATTTTTTGTTTGGATTGTAAATAGTGACTATTAATTTGTATATTTTTAAAGTCTGATGAAGCACTGATGTCAATGCAAAAGTACTTAATGTATAATAAAAGGTTTTTGGTGTATTTTACATAGCCTTGTTTGTTGTCACTCAGTTTTTTGTCTGTTTTATTCTTTGCGTACTGGAGTGATAACTTCACCCAGTTGTGCGGTGGTTTTTCTTTACTTTTTGGATGTATTATTATGAATGTTGATGTTACTTTTGGTTTATTTTTATGTTTGTAAATATACTTCCACCGCATTTGTATTTCTTATTTCTTCACCTTTCTATTATTCTCTTCACTCTTTTCTCTTTGTTAGATGTTAAAAGACTGTAAATCAGTTATAAAATGATACATAAAAAGTTTCTGCTGTAGAATTAAATTCTTAATTAATATCCAGATAAAATACAGTACTCTAAGCATGTTGGCACTAAATACTAAACAAACAAAAAAAACAACCTTGTACAAATCTTAGCATTAAATAATGTTTTATGAAGTATTAATATTGATAAATAACATTTTACTACTGTATAAGCAAATCAGATAAGTAATTTTTAACAACCGAATATATCTGTTTCACCTTCAGAATAAAACTGCATATTACTAACCAGAACTGAGAAAACTGAGTAAACTTCAAATTAATTATTTTCCAGTAATAAAAATTAATAGTGCAAAACTCTAAAAGGGTGTTGTCTTCATTTAGCCATCTTGAGTCCATCCTGATCTGCTGTTTCTCTAATTTTGATGATGTCTTTAAGAAACTCCAGCAACTCTTGTAAGCATCTAACAGTACCTATTTAGTGTCTATCAGAAGAAACAAAAAGAAATGTTTTATAGTAATTATGAGCATACAGCAGATCAATAAGTGTCGGTAAGGGGAGGTACCTCACCAACAGAAATTAACATGCCTAAGAGATGCTAACAACCTCTGAGAGTACTCAAAAAGTACATGTTTAATTAGTGCCCATCAATAAAATCAAGAAAAAAGTTTTATATTGAGTACGGACATACAGGAAGTCAACAAGCTCCACAAAGAGGAAGTATCACAATGGAAGCCTAAACAAGCTTCCATGCAGGATTAGGAAGTTGAGAACCATCACAGATGATTATAAGAATTAGAAACACTCAGTGAAGTAAAGGAAGCTTAGCAGAAACAAACACAAGGTAAGTATGCAAGTTAAAAGTCTAAAACAGCTATAGGAATCCAACTGACTCAATAACTAAAATATGCCAAAATGAGAGAACCAGAGAACCACTTCTCAGAAAAGCACCCAAACAGACCACCACAGCAGAAGTGCTCTCCACACACAATCTTGACCACACAATAAGCATCTCACAAACAAACAGGCAAGCAAACAAACAGAACAACCCAAAACCATAGGAAAAACAAAAAAAAAAAAAAAAAGAAAAGAAAACAAACTCTGTGTAGGAACACACAACAAACCACAACTGATAGAAATAATCAAGAGAACAACCAGACACATTCTCAGCATGTGTGGCAAAAGAAACAAGGCTGATAAATAAAACTGCAATACTGCTAGTTATATATACAAGAAAAAAGGACAGAGCAGCTTAATGTCTAGGAGATAAAGATAACACAATACAGCAAATGAAAAAACATTGAACTAAATAAAACATGTATATAAAGTAAAAAGCAACCTGTGAAAGAGACAAAAACAGTTTAATTAACACAATGACGTTTAAATAACCACTTTAAGAACAGAGGGATCAGTATAAAAATATATTCTTAGTGAACAAACTACTTCATGGCTCAAACAGTAAGCAGAGGAAATTAAGCCTTATTCATAAGTACACATATGACACAATAGCTATCTTGGAGGATTCAAATAAATGCATAATACTTGTGACTTTAGGTATCATTAAGTACAAATTATAATTACTAGCTTTTATACAAAAATGAACACCTCCAATTTTGCTTACAAAATGTACTGGACAGGCTATGTTACCATTAATTTTATAGTATGTATAACATGGGCAAGAGTGAATTCAATGAAAAGCTTTAGCATATTTACGTAGAATATATACAAATAATTTTCTTGGATCATATACAGAATAATATACTGACACCTATTTTTACAGTTAGTGGCAGATTTAAGGATGCATATGCATAATTTTTCTAATGACACAGTCAGATAAAACCTGAATTGCAACCCAAATGACCAAAGCTGAACTAGTGTCTTGGAGTGCTTGATAGCAGAACATGGAGAAATGGTGTGCCTATTGGAGGGGGATATGTGTGTGGCATTTCTCCAATGAGCTCTGGAAGAGGCTGGTACTCTACAGAGGATTATGCCAGGCTACTGGTCAGAAAGAAAGAAAATTTGTAGCCATTCAATGAAACTAGGGTGTGGACACACACACACTCATGCTGCTCCTCACTGCCTCCTAGTCCACAGCACTCATAAGCATGATAGTGCTGGTGTTATAAAATCCTTCAGGCCAAAACCTGCTGGCCTCTCACTTGGTCCCATGCCACTCTTGATGGTCTCATGTGCTTCAAACCCTAATGGTATCGAAACACAATAATGCAAGTGGGGTAGGCATCTTCCTGCAGGGAGAGTCCCCTGGTTAAGGATTATTCCTGCTCCTCCATGTCCATGCCATGTCTACCAGCTTCCTTGCCCACCCAGAGTTGATCCGGTATGGTGGGGCTAATCATGGAATAAGGAAAATGGGGGCTTGGTATTACCACATTGACAATAGGCTCATAACAGTTGACTCAGTTGTTTGACCAACATATGCCGCCTGTCAAAAGAAAGTCCTTCTGTACTGTGAAGGTTATGAATAAAGGGATTTTTGTCTAGATCTAGAGAAGTCATTGTCCCTCTTTACTCAGCCCTCATTAGAACAATTATTGAGTGTAATGCCCCCTTTGGCATGCATCTGTTGAGATACATGCAGCAAATGGAATGCCAAAAGAGATCGCTTACTAAAAGGATACTAGGCCTAAATAACATGTCCTACACTGACTGACTGAAAACCCTGTCACTATACTCAGTATCCTATAGACTGCTAAGAGGTGACCTGTGTCTGGTACAGAAGGCAATCTCTGACTCAATAATAATGGATCTACTGCACATCAGCAAGTCAGGTGGCATCAGAAACACTTAGTCTAGTGATCTACACCTCTTCCGCAAAATCAGCAGAGCAGTTTGAAGGGACACAATATCTCACAGAGGATACTGCTACTGTGGAACTGACTCCCCATCCATGTAAAACAAAGCTCAGCCCTATCTATATTTATGCTCAACTTGGATTTATGGATGGGTAATAGAAAATGTACACCCGGGCTGCCCCTCTACTACTAATAGAGGCAGCTTCTAAATGCTTTAGCCCATGAATGGGTCCCCTCAAGTTGTCTTTGTTATGATCCCAGTTATTCTTACTAGGCATAATATATAATTATCAACTGTGGGTTGGGTAAAGACAATCAAATACCAAATTGGATAGATTAAATCAAGCATTAAAAGGGAAACTGGCTAGGTTTAAAATGGCCTGCAAGGACAGCTAGCCTAGTACTTATCCATGAATTTATACAACTTACAAAATCCCAATTATTACTTCACATGGATAGCAACTAACAAAGAAATATTTTAATTAAATAAAAAATGGCAATAACTAAGTGAAAGTGAAGGAGCAAACATAAAAGCACATCAAGGCAGGAAAGTAACATGACAGAAATAATTAAGTATGCAATAGCGACAAACCAAAAATGAGAAACATACAAGACCCGTTTAAAACAGAAACTTTCCGGTCGTTCTCCGGTAGATGCAAAAGTCAAAGATGACAAAATTCTCCTGAAACGAAGGTAGTTATCCAAAAGTTGAAAGGTCTATGAGTCCAGTTTATAAAAATACTCCACAACTGAGTAGGGCTTACGCATAGTACAAGCCCACAGCATATTCGAACAGGATCATTGATGATTATATACGTGCAGGAGTCCAGGTAGAAAAGGTGGTATTCCACAGTGTAGTCTGTGAATCACAAAGGCAACTCCAGTTTGAACCCAGTCTGTCCTACATCTGGCAACTCAAAATGTTCTCAGAAGTGAACCTATTGAACTTAATTTTCATAAAATGGTTGGATAAGGGGCAACATAGCATCACAGGAGTACAGTTGCTGCTTCACAGCAAGTCAACCTCTGATTCAATGTATAAGCTAGGGTACCTTCTCTGTGGAGTCTACATATCTTCAGTGCATCCCCTGTGGGTTTTCATTAGGTGCTTCTATTTCTTCTCACTTTCCAAAGTCATGATGTAGCCAAACTGATCTTCTCTAAATCACATGAGTGTGTGAGTGAATGTGCATTCTGTGATAGACCTGCTACCTGCCCAGAACAGGTTTCAATGTCTTGCACTCACTGGCTGCTGAGATAATCTTCAGTGTCCCCATCATAAATGTGGCTATCAGAAAATGGATGGGGGAATGGGTGGCTTAAATGAAGCTGATTATCTGTTTTTAGTTCTTGTTTTTGCTGCATTTATTTGTCAATGCATAGTAAAAAAAAGTTGGAGTATGCCTTAAAACTATGTGTATTTTCTGTACAGTACCATGTACTGTATACCATTGGAGGCATGCATTATAGTTAGTTGTAGCCCTAGGAATAATGATTCTTTCTCAAGTAATATTGCAAGTCTGTTCTCCTAGGTTTTTGCCTGTTAACACTGATATATATGATTAATCTGTGAGAAAACACGTTTGGGGTTAATAGTGATACACTATGTTAATATATAAATGTCATACAGTATTGTTAAGTTTGCAACATATCTGTAGCTCTGAAATGTATAACGTGGACTTGTGAAGTCCACAAGGTACAGACCTTGGTGGAGCTGAATATTGTAAGTTCATCAGGAAAGGGTTGTCGGTGGCTTCATCACCTGAATGCGAAACAAGATCAGGGCTAGTTGAATCATTGTTTACCTGACTAATACCATGCATGCTATAACACGATGGCTGCCACTGTGGCACAAAACCCTCAATGTGTCATGATTATTTTTAACTGAGAACTTAGATGGCTATCATTCTGGAAAACAGCAGGGTGGATTTTATGGTTGGCTTATTTTACTTGTTTTCAGCCTGTCATTTAATTTTGTTTGTTAAAGATGAGAATTTTCTCTGTTAAAATCAATCCCCAACTGACAGTGTAATGTAAATATCTGAATATTCTTCAACTATACATGGCAAACCTTACTTAATATAATCATTACATGCGTTCCGCAGGACAGCCTAGGTAGTTGCTCCTCACAGATATCTACTGTACATGATGGGTGCATAGTTGGCCTTACCTGTCCCCTAAGAAATGGACAGTCTATACGATCTCCCTTTATGTGAAACCAGTTGCATTCATATGGTGATTAAAAGTACAAATGGAGGGGTTTCTTCCAAGTAATTCCATGGAAAAAAAAACAAAACCTTAATGCTCCATGACACCATACTATGCAAGGAAGTCAATGATATGAGGTGTGAGAAACACTTTAGCCAGAGTCATTTTTGTATCATTCTTGACCTGGTTAAAGCCAGGTAGAAGATCTTGGCATCAAAACCCAAGTGGAAGAGATGGCAGGTTTGTGCACCTGTTTCACCACACAGATTTCAATATTCCTGTACAGCTAGTAGGTACAGTAAATAAGGGTGGGGCATTTTAGGGAAATGAGAGGGAAGGTATAGATAAAGAACTAGGGTACACTACCTTCAACTGGTACAACCAATACAGGTCAAAAGAGGGACACAGAAAGAGAAAGAAAGGGGAAGGGAAGGGGGTCATAGGAGTACAGCACTGAATAATACTTGGTAGGAATTTTTAGATGTCGGTATTTCCAATGAAAGTAGTGAGGGTAAGTTTGTTTCCAGATTATGTCATAAACCTACATTAACGAACACCTACACCCATCGAGTGGTGACCCTTTGTACATTACACAAAATGTAATAAAAGATCAAGCCATTATAGAGGGCATCATGGCTTACGACCAATGACACTGACTTTGACAATGAGATGGTACTGTTAACTTATTTAGTTACACAAATCACTGAGTTACAGCACATATGCAAAATGGATAAAAGAAATTAAAAAATGACATGTTTCAGAGCATAAGAGTTCAACCAGGAAAAAATACAAATTTGAAAGTACAGTTTGAACATAAGCATGTAGATCTACAGAATGCTGGTAGACTGACAGCAGATATCAGTTACAACATTTTCGCCATTACTGAAATTTTCATGTAATACTACAAAGTACCTTACAACCTCTTTCTGTTTCAAGTTACTGTAAGAAAGAACAACTAAGAGGACAGTGCCTAACATATTTCTATAAATATGACATTTATGCATATTTGTTTATTTTATTGCTGAATCATTACAAATATTTACAAAGCAGTGGTAGCCAGACACAAAGCTAAAATGATAACTTTTCTGGCGTTCTCGATCCTTTCACCTGATACCATGAAGTTCCATCCAGTCTTGGTAACAGACACATTACTATAGTATTTGTTCATAATGTGCCATTAAAAACAAAACCATACTTTCTCACTTAATGAAACACCATTTGGTTCAGAAGCCCTTCCTGACCTGTGTGCTGATTTAGACAAAGAAACCTTGTTTTATAAAGTTGCTTAATCAACAATGCCTGTCATTTTTGCCTACATATGTTTCTATGTATATTTGCATATTTTAATGCTAAGGAAGTACATCTATTCTAACTATAAGTGGTGGTAGTTGGACAAAAGTTATAAATGAGAACTTTTCTGACATTTTATAAGATTTTACCTGATACTGTTATGGACCATGAATCCCATCTCGGTCATCTTATTAACAGGCATATATTTTATAATTTGACAAATATAAAATTACACTTACTGACAACCCCATGTGAGGCAGAAAGCATTCTCAGCATGTGTGCTGATGAGAACTGTGAAATCCTGTATCACAGTGGTACTAAGCACAAATATATCTATGCATATCCACATATTTACTGCAAAAGGAAATACCTTACTGTTCAGAAAGTCTTTCAAGACAGTCTTTATATTGAAATAAGTATAGGCTACTTACAGAAATTGTGATTATAAAATAAATGCTAAACTCATAAAAAGGAACACCGTGAAAGATGTAGAGTGAGTAATGTAACAGCTTACAGTTTGAGCACTGTAAATTTAGCAAAGCCACTGAATAATATTTTGCAGTGCACCTAATCTAAAAGTTACTTATAGTTAAGAATAACATTAGAGCACTTTGTACCACACTCATCTAACTCATCAATAAACACAAATGCAGTGATCACTAACATCTAAAACAAATCACCTACTATTAAAAAGATATAATCACAAACACAAAAGATTAAGACAATGCAAATGTCCTGTTTATTTATTTATTTATTTTGTGGAAGAAGCTCTCCTAACATTCGTTCATATTTCTTGGCTGGCCGTTGTTAGGTGGGAGTTGTAATGTGATTATATTACAATCTCACAGATGTTTTATATTTTTCAGGATTAGACAAACAGAATTAACCAAAGAAAATATTCTGTGATTCTGTGTTCAGGTAAATCATTGAACAAACACCCACACATTTATGTGCACATACAATCTATGCACAGTATATATAATACAGTCAGATTGATATATGTATAAATAAAGATATGCATAGTGGATATGCTTTAACACACAGACTCACAGACACAAGCACACTTTTTTGTTAGCAGAGTCAAACAACTAGGCATAAGAATCTTTTCTTATTTCTCAGACAAACAGTAAACAAATGGAAGGTGAGGGAATTGGTCAAATTCGGAACTACAGGATGAAGCTCATTAGCAGCTAACAGGTTTAATTGTCAACATTAAACTGTCATACTAAGACCAACTCTGGCATGTCACAAAACTCTCTTATTCAGGGCACACTCTCTAAAATTGTAAACTATAAGATTATACTATACTAGCTGTACCCGGCCACGCGTTGCTGTGGCTCAGTCTGGTTAAATGGAAAAGAAAGAAAAGAGAAAGCGCACGTTTCTAATATGTTTAATTTCACAATGCTTGTGGGTATACAATATTTTTTGTTGTTCCATTGTCTGTGCAGATATAGAGATTGTCTGGTTTGCCGACTCTAGAACATGCAACATATAATTGTCCATGTGAGAAGCAATCCGTGTGTAGATCTAAACCGCACAATTGTAAAGATTGGCCCTGAGCTTTATTGATGGTGATTGCAAACGCCAATCGAATTGGGAATTGCAATCTCTTAAATTGAAATGGCATATCCACTGGAATCATAGGAATGCGTGGAATGAGGACATCTTCACCTTTGAAAGGTCCTGTCAAGATTGTTGCTTCTATGACGTTGCTCATTAACTTTTTTACTGCAAGCCGCGTGCCGTTGCAAAGCTTTGGCTGGTTGATATTTCGCAACATGATAATTCGAATGCCGATTTTCAATTGCAGTATGTGCAGTGGCATCCCTGGCAGATCGAGTGAATTAAAAAATTCTGTTGGATAATTAACAGCTTCACCTGCTTCCACAACGGGCATCATAGAAAAGCTCACCAGCTTAGATGTAAACCCATATGTCACAAGATGGGTTGCAAACTGGCTCAAGGACAGAACACACAGGGTTAGAGCTGCTGGTGCCATGTCAGACTCTAAGCCGGTCACGAGCGGTGTCCCACAGGGCTCAGTCCTGGGACCCTCTTGTTCGGCATTTATTTTTCTGAAGTGCAGGCAAACATAGGGGGATTGTGGCTGACAAAATTTGCAGATGACTGCAAACTGGGCACCATAATTGACACTCCATCAGACACAGACATCCTCCAGAAAGGTCTCATAGAAATGGATAACTGGTGCCAGAGCCATGGCCTTAAGCTAAATGCCAAAAAATGTATAGTCATACCCTTTGGGAAAAACAAGGTAACCCCTAATTACCACATAGGTGGTAATCCATTAAACACGGAAGAAGTTATCAAGGACCTGGGGACCCAAGTTGACAGTAACCTCTCTTTTGACACTCACATTGCCAAAGTGGTTAGGAAGACCTTCTACATTGCCCACCTGATCATGAAGGATTCACATCCAGATCAGGAGAGGTCATTGTACCCTGTACTCTTCACTTATCAGACCAATGATTGAGTACAACGCCCCATTCGAATGTACCTTACCCGACACCTGCAGCAGTTGGAAAGACCCCAAAAGTTCCTCACCAAAAGGATAAAGGGGCTCAAACATATGTCATACGATGCCCAACTGAAGAAACTCCAGCTCTATTCAGTCGCATACCGTCTGCTCAGAGGTGATCTGTGCCTGACATACAAGGCCATGTCCAACTCGGAATTAATGGACATGCTCCACCTCAAAAAATCCAAATCCACCAGAGCCACGAGAGCAAGAGACTTAAACCTCAACACGGATATAAATAGGACGTGCTGGAGGGACAGATTCATCACCCAGAGACTCCCTACACTATGGAACAGAATCCCAGTCCATGTGAGGCAGAGCCCCTCACTGACTCTGTTCAAGAGAAATCTTGACGAGTGGATGGGAGATCGTAGGTTTACCCCGGGAATCATCTCTGTATCACTGCTGGACAGAGGCACAGCAAACTAATGGGTATAGTATTCTCATCCTAAGGGGTGGTGAAAGCCACACACACTCTGGCTAGGCTTATAAATGCCCTAGGGCAGATAGCCTAGTATGAACCTATGAACCTATGAACCTATGAACAGTGTCGACAGACTTGTATGTGACTGCCTCGCTTTGAATGTTAGACTGAATAATATTGTGAAGTTCGTAGACGTCTTTGTTCTTGGCCGCAAGAATAGCTTGTTCAGTCAGCCAATCGTGATTTTTATAATTGGTTTGAATATTGGGAAATACTTTTTCAACCAATTCTTCTTTTGACGTCACTAAATTGCAGAGGTTATGAGGCAATGAAATTCATCCTGAGGTCAGATCAACTGGTATCTTTCCGTTCCCAATTTCCAGCAATTGATATGAGAATATCTCAACTGATCGATCGTTTTGCAGCTGGACACGCATATTTGTAGTTAATTTTAATGTCTTTACATGTCGCCACAAAGTAGAGTATTTCAGGCACACATTTATTTCGTCCGCTGGTGTCGATCAAGAAGAATGAAGCAGATCTGAAGCTGCAGAAAGTGATCACCGTGCTTGTAACCGTGCATCCTCAAGTGTGGCTGCACGTCGCTCTGCTGCTTCCTCGGCACGTATTTGAGCCATTCTATGTCTGTTTCACTCATTCGCTGATGCCCATTCTTCCTCAGTTTGATTTGCAATTACTTGTCGCACTGCTTCCACTATACGAGTACGACGACCTAAGTTTGATCTTCTGCGAGGCATTATTTGGATGAACTAAAGCAGATCGATTGCAATGAAAAAGAAGAAAGAAAGTTATAACAAAAACATAGAAAATTGCATATTTGTATACAAATATATAGAATCCATAGTAGGTATATAAAAACACGCGCATATTTGAATGCAACGTGTGACATCTATATAATAGTAGGTATATAAAAACATGCGCGTATTCAAATGCAACATTGTGTGAAAATTTCAAAGCAATCGGTGAAGAACTTTTGGAGATTTAAGATTTTGAACAAACGAACATTTACATTTTTATTTATATAGATTCTCCTCTGTTTTATTAAAAATAATATCCAAATGCCTAAAACAGCAGCTTTCTCTAGTCCACCAGAAAGGCACACTATCTGTATTATATACATATATAGTTATGGATCTACTTCAGAAGATCAAATATTCAAAACTTTGAACTTTAAAAGGCCAAGAACATAAGACTGAATTTTTGCAACTTTGAAAACCTAATAAAAAAAAAATTCAAAACAAAAAACTTTTTTTTTTTTTGTTACATTTTTGCAGGGGTGTAAGCCCTCCTGCACCCCTCACACCCCCCTGCTAATTAAATATACCAACTTTGAGATCACACTACAGTGAGGAAAATAGTAAATATCCCATTCTGTGCTGTATGGTGACCTCAATTTCAAATGTTTGAAGTTTCAGAACTTCGATCTTATGGTCTCAGCCATTCGAATTTCCAGATTTTGAAATTTTGATCTTCTGAAGGGGATCCATACTATATATATATATATATATATATATACATACACACAGGCACAGGCACACGCACACACGTGTGTGTGTGTGTGTGTGTGTGTGTGTGTGTGTGTGTGTGTGTGTGTAGATATATATATATATATATATATATATATATATATATATATATATATATAGATACATAGATATAGATGTAGAAATATATAAATATAAACACACACACACACACACACACACACACACACACACACACACACACACACACACACAGACACACACACATATGTATATATATAAATGTATTTCTTTCCATCAGCAATGAACTTTCTTCAGCAGCAATTACATCAAAAAATTTAATTGGCAATCACAAAGATCTAGAACAAAAAAATACCGATCCAAGTTGATCACATATAATTTCATAGATGTGTACTAGGCTAATGGCCCTGGAGCCTTTACAAGCCTAGCCCATAGGATTACCCTGGTATTGTGCCACCAGACCTTAGTTCCCAGAGTCTCTGTCGAGTACAGCCACTGAAGTGATCCCTGGGGTGAATTTTCTATTTCCCATCCACTCATCAAGATTTCTCTTGAAGAGGGCCAGTGAGGTGCTCTGTTTGACATGTATAGGATGTCTATTCCATAGCATGGGCAGTCTCTGGGTTATGAACCTGTCCCTCCAGTTTGTTCTGTTGATTGTGGTAATGAGGTTAAGGTCTCTTGACATGTGGTATGGAGGGATTGGGATTTCTTTAGATGTAGCATTTCTAACAGAGCTGGGTCAGACATGGATTTGTAAGTCAAGCAGAGATCGCATCTAAGTAGGGGATATGAGACAGAGAATAGTTTGAGTTTTTTGAGTTTGTCCATATAGGACAAGTGTTTAAGGCCTAGGATCCTCTTTGTGATGTACTTTTGCGGCCTCTCTAGATGTTGCAGGTGTCTAGTGAGGTACATGCCAAATGGGGCATTGTACTCAATGATTGGCCTACTGAGGGAGAGTAAAGGGAGACAATGACCTCTTTTTTCCTAGATGCAAAACCCTTAGTAATGAGATGTGCCACATAGCAGGACCTTCTGACCACAGTGGCAATGTGGTGGTCAAAAGAGAGGTTGCGGTCAACCTGTGTTCCCAGATCTCTTCTGCATCTTCTGTGTTCAGCAGACTTCCATCGATGTGGTAATTCATAGGAGCCAGGTTTTTCCCAAAGGGGATATCGACACATTTTTTGGCATTGGCCATGGTTCTGACACCAGTCGTTCATCTCTGTAAGGCCTTTCTGTAGGATGTCAACATCACATGGGGAGTTAATAACAGCTCCCAACTTGCAATCATCTGCAAACTTTGTCAGCTAGAGTCCCTTCGCGCTGGCCTGGACTTCAGAGAAGTATATACCAAACAGGAGAGGACCCAGAACCAAACCCTGTGGGACTCCACTCATGAAAGGTCAGCAATCTGACTTGGAGTCAGCTACTTTCACACTCTGTGTTCTATCTGTGAGCCAGTTTGCAACCCACCTAGTGATATAGGGGTTGATGCCTAGCTTAGTGAATTTTTCTATGATTCCTGAGTAGGGAATGGTATCAAAGGCCTTGGCCAGATCAAGGTAGGCTGTATGAACCACCTTGCCTTCATCCACTGCTCTGGTGACTGACTCAAAGAAGTCAACCAGGTTGAGCAGGCATGATCTACTCTTCACAAAACCAAACTGTGTGGGATCCAGAGTTTGGAGATTGCCTATATTTTTGCTTATTAGGTCCATGATGATGCGTTCCATAACTTTGCATATCAGACTTGTCAGGCTAATGGGGCAATAGTTCCCAAGGTATGAAGTCACTCCTCCTTTGTAAAGAGGGATGACTGTAGCAGTGTGCAATTTGGTAGGGACAAAGCCTGAGGTGAGGCTTTGATTAAACAGGGAACACAAGTGAAGTGCCAGTTTACTCTGTAGTTTATGTAGAACACAGCCAGGGATATTGTCAGTTCCCATGGAAGCTGTATTCTTGGTCTTGGACAGTACTGTTTTAACCTGTGTAGCAGTAATACTGGGTACCTAGCAATCTACTGGTATTGTGATTGGTCCTTTGGTGGGGGAGAGAGGGGTAAAGTTGGCATTGAATCTGTCGGTCATTATATTTGCAATATCTGTTGGCTTGGTATAGGAGGTAACATTGTGCAGTAGCTCAGAGCAAATCTGGGTATTGCCGTGGAGACTCTTTACTTAACTATAGAAGGCCTTCTGGTTGTCTTTACTATCTGCTGCAATTCTGTTTTCATTGCTAGCTTTAGAGGATTTGATGAGGGATCTCAATTTTTTGTTAAGGCTGATAAGGGAGATTTTCCAATCTTAGGACTTCATCTTTTTCTGCATCAGTTTCCCCCTTCTGTTGTAGAGTTTGTTTATGGCAGGGGACCACCAGATTGGCTTTCTTTTTTTGGAGGAGAGCATCTTGATTCGTATTGTGTATGGTGAGAGCCATGCTTTTGTGTACATGTTCATACAGTGCATTGGTGTATGATTCGGAGATCATGCAATTTTTCTCCATTTGCAAGGGTGCCATGAAGTTAGCCACCTCTGTTTTTAGGAGCCCAAAGTTAGCTTTGGAGAAGATTTTCATGGTGGTTACCTTTGCGGGGGGTGGGGGGTGGGAGGGATGTGGATTTCAAAGATGATTATTTTGTGGTTTGATCTAACCAGAGAGGAGTTGACTATTGGTGTAGAGCAATGGTTGCCCATGTTAGTAATGACCAGCTCAAGGATGTTGCTACCTCTAGTGGGGGCAAGAACGAGCTGATCCAGGGCATTGGAATTAATGAATTCCAATAAACGCTGGTCAATTGTACTGGCACATGAGTAGTCTTCCCAGTTAATGGAGGGGTAGTTGAAATCGCCCAGTATGACAGTGTTAGGTTGGACCCTAATATTCTCCAGGGTGCTTAGGAACATGGAGTTTGAGTCTTGGGACATGGCTGAGGACCTATAGCAGTCAACGACCTGAATTGCTGTCTTACCCAATGTTAGCTGCACCTGAAGCATCTCTGATGTGTTATGTTGGGCTACCAGTCTTTTCAGAATATGGAAAAAAACACCACCTTTGGGGCTTCGGTCCAAGTTCTGTGGCCAAAAGGTGTGGAATGAGTTATAGCCTGGTAGTGCAGGGGTGCTTTCTGCTGCCTTGAACCAGCACAAATGTTGATGTTCTCCATTTTAAGGAGTACTTCAAGCGAGTGCATTTTGAATTTAGACTTCTGGCATTGAGCAGCATGACCCTCAAATTACATTTGTTTGTAGCTGTTACGGTGGTAATTTGGTCTTTGGAACACCGCCTAAAAAAGGCACTATAGGGGGTGTCAAGAGGCTTGGCCAGTATCCAGAAGCCCAGGGGTGACAGATGCAGGCCATCTCTGGCAAAGCATCAAGGTCTGTCAATCACGTCATCCCAGACAGATACTGGATCCCCTTAGAATGACACCAGAAACTAAGCCAATTGTTGAAATCAATAATTGTCTGCTTATACTGTGGTATCATTCTGGGTGACGGTAGGAGGCTGCTCAGGGCTAGGGTCATAGCCGCCTGGGCTACATAATCCGAGAGCTCCTCCATGTCTCTTTTCATGTAGTCCAGGGAGGTAAGTCTCAGGTCATTCACACCCACATGTACAATGACAGCATCATATTTGTACCTGTTGTTGAGGGACCTGAGTACATATGTTATGTGGCAGATCCTGGCACCTGACAGGCAGCTAACTGTTACTTTCTCCCTGCAACAGTTAGAGGGACCCCAAAAGTACCTCACCAAGAGGATCGTGGGCCTCAAAAAGATGCCCTATGCAGCTCGACTAAAGAAACTCTAGCTCTACTCAGTTGCTTACTGCCTACTCAGAGGCAATCTCTACCTGACGTACAATGCCATGTCTAACCTGGAATTAATGGACATGCTCCACCTCAAGAAATCCAAATCCCTTAGAGCTACACGCTCCATGGATTTAAACCTCAGCACAACAATAAATAGGACATGCTGGATGGATAGATTAATATCCCAGAGGTTTCTCTCACACTGGAATAGAATCCCAATCCATGTTAGGCAGAGCCCCTCACTGACCCTCTTCAAAAGAAATCTTGATGAGTGGATGGGAAATCGTAAATTTACACCTGGGATCACTTCTATGGCCCTGCTGAACAGAGGCTCGGGAATCTAATCTAAAAGGGAGGTGAAAGCCAACATATTCTGGCTAGGCTTATAAATGCCCTAGGGCAGATAGCCTAGTACCTACCTATGAACCTATGAACCTATTAAACCTAGTGAGTGGGACATCAGTGTATCTCACTATTGAGTCACCTATGACTAGTGTGTTGGGCATGCTTTTTTGCCTTAGGGGCTTTGTTTGAGTGGCACACTGTTTAGGAGAGTTGTGCATCTTGCAGTTAATGTTCTGTTGTGGTGGTCAAGTGCATTTCTGCCTTGGAGATCTCTGCTGTTTGGGTAGATTTTTATCGAGAGCCTCCGTGAAGTTGGGTGTGTGGTTTATGTTTTTATGTGAAGGCAGCGCTGGTGTGTGTTCTGGAGGGCTATGTGTTCCATGTGGTGTGATGCCAGTGTTGACCCTCTCATTTTGGCCAGCTATTCTGGTCTTGGCTAGGCAGTGCATGACTGCCAATTTGGATACATAAGTGCATCTCTCGCAAGTCTGAGTATTGGGAGGTAAGAGGAGAGGGTTGTCAGTGTACATGAGGCAGTTGCCACATTGCCTCAAGATGCCCAAGTTCACCAGATTAATAGAGAAAGCACAGGGAACTAAACTTTAGACATGTCTGGAGGAGTGGGCTATTTCCTTGTAGTGCTAGTAGAACTTTTGTGTGCTACAATAATTTCTACAAGATCTCTGTTAAAGTGCTATACTAATAAGCTAGTAAAAATGCAGGAGAGGAGAGAACTAGCAGATCTAAGGGAAAAATTGAAGAGCAGACTTTTTGGCACCTCTCAGAAGCTTACAAACAGTCCTGGATAAAGCAAATCTGTATCTGTACTAGACTAGTTACAGGAAAGGTGAGAAACAAGCACAAACCTGGGCTTTTAAGTCAGAAAGTTGAGAGAGATGGAAATACTAACCAAACAGCCAATAAACTACAATTTCTGGGACAGAAACAACTCCTCTTGTGGTAGATAGGCTACCTAGTGCTTACTACTCTCACTGATAAGCTAGAAGGCTTCCCTCCAAAACAGAAAGGCTTGAGGGGGCTCAGAAGCTTACATACAGTCCTGGATACAGCAAATCTGTATCTGGACTACACTAGTTACAGGAAAGGTGGGAAACAAGTGCAAAAGTGGGCTATTAAACCTGAAAGTTGAAATAAATGGGATTTTAACAAACCAATTGTATTTACAATCACTTAAAACTAAAACATTCATCTGCCCCCAGACTCTCAGAAAGTAAATATGGTTATACAACTGTGGAGAAAGGGGATAACCCCTGAAATTATATTACAGTTAAATTCCAACAGTTTGACTATAATGTAATTCGACCACAGATGAAAATTACCATAACCAGTGGCACACAACAAAGCCATGCCATGATGAAACACATGGCAAGATACACACACACACACACACACACACACACACACACAAAGATAGATATATCTGTCTATATGGTTATACTGCTATAGTCTAAACAACATATGATGGACAGTGCAAAATGAATCATGAAAAGAGATTGACTGCACAGAATGTCAGTAATAAAAGACTGACAGTTTGTAGTAATCAACAACTTCTGACACAAGGATCAACTCACCAAATGATTGTCGGTAGTTAAGCAAAAGATTGATTTGAATATAAACAACTACTTAGAGCAGAACACAAAAGAAGCACTGTACATCCATAAATAACGTAATATCCCACAAAAAAAGGAAAATGAAACTGTCATATAAGTACGGGCTATAAATAATAATCGTATGCATAAGTAGTGCATAGTAGAAAACTATCATGAAGACTACGGGCGCAGCGACTAAGTGAGTCTTACTAGATCATTGTAATGGTAGTGAATTTCACTGATTCTATAAGTGCTATATTTGATTTTTTTTTCTTTCTATTGCATTTATTCACTTCCAGAATTCTGCATCACTGTCTTTATCTTGCTCTTCCTCCATCATCTACCTCATTTGCAGCCATCACTCTCCCCCTCAATGGATACTTGTCTTCCACAGAGATTTTCATTTGAAACTGGATTTCCCATATCTTGGTTCGCTCTCTCTTGATAGGCTGTGTATGTATCCTTTGCATTGTACCCCCCTGTCCTTTTGTATGTCTTTATTTGTGCATTCCCTTCTTCCATCACTTGATCCTGTTCATTTTTTTCTTACCTCTGTCTGTATTCTGGTGCCTTCTTCTTTGCTTATCTCCTGCAAACTCTTGAATGACTTATCCTTTATGTATTGTCTACCCTTTCAAGTATTCCCTGGCCATGCCCTGCTGAGTTTCTTGTCTTCATTCCTGTTTGTCACTTCACTACCATTTCATTACCTTAACATTTCATCTTCTCCCACACAGCTAGCATTGCACTCTACACCCCCTCCCTTTTTTGCATTATGTTGCCCCTCCCCTTCCTCTCCATCTACATTTCCCTCCAACCCTCAGACTCAGTCTTTTGCAGTTTGCATTGTTTATTAGTTTAATCTTATTTTGTGCTCATATAATTTACTCAAAATGCGCTCCATTCCTCATTCTCTCTCTGACACGTAAAGCGCTTTGAGAATCACTCAACATAGTCAGCAGTTTCTGTGACCAGGACCTGCAGGAGGCCAAGTCACAATGGAAAATATGGGTATGCCAGAAAACAAATGTTACAGTACATTACTGCTTTATCAGGCCTGTTTGCTGCTTCTTTATTCTTGGCTTCTTCATTTTACTCCACTCTGTGGCTACTTTCAAATCTTTTCTTCCACCATTGTCCAATTTCCTGAGCTTTGCATTCATCCACCAGCACTCTGAAGGTACACCTTCCCATCTGCCCTTCTCCTGCTTCATCTTGTTTCACTTGCATCATTTGTTAGTCCAGTGTCTGTTGGCATGTTCCTTGCCCTTGTCGGTTGCCCTTCTAAGATTAAGATAAAGTCCAAACAGGAAAACCTCACCAAAGGCAACCGCTCACAGCAAACAGCAACACAAGTCCATAACAAGCAGTTGCCACCAGTATGAAGAAGTATTTATTTGTCACTGATACAAAACAGCAAGTACAAAAATAAAAGCAGTAAATAAAATCCAAGAACAGTAAGTGCTTTCGAGTTGTTACCCTTCTTCAGACAATGTCAATGTCTGTACTCCTGTGCTGTTTTCATGTGGTTGTTTTCCTTTTGGCAGCAGTATTATTTTCCTTCTCCAAACTTCCATTACAGTTGCAAGGTAGATGATCCATGATGTGACCCTGCTCACTTTATGGCTCCTCTTTCTTGTCCAGTCTTTCATATTTTGCCTACATAAGCATTCCAAGTACTCTTCCATAAGAGTTATATGCTGGTATGGGGCACTACTTAACATTTTCATCCACTAAAGGATTTCCTCCTTTTCTATATAGCAGCATACAAATCATCCTCCCCTGCACCACCTAACGTGTGGGCTAACTAGCAGCATACATATCATCCTCCTGCACCACCTAACATGTGGGCTAACTAGCATCATACGCATCATTCTTCTGCACCACCTAATGTGTGGGCAAATTAGCAGCATACACATCATCCTCCAGTACCACCTGATGTGTGAGGTAACCCTAAGCCTACTCCTGACCTTAACCTTATTGCTATATATTATATTACTACAAACCCTTTCTCTAACAGTACCACTACACAAGACACACACACACACACACACAAGCACAATGCAAAACACCGATTCTATCCTCTTAGCTGAGCTTTATTCTAACACCAGTCCATGAACACTTGCACATACACATCTGCTATAAAACAGTCTTACCCATCTTCACAACTGCTACATTTTCATTCCAAACATTAATTTTCCTGAAACTGTTTCTTACTCACACTATTAAAAACTGAATTCAACCATATGAGAATCACAAAAATGAACATTCACTTATTTGAGTATTCTCTTGTTTTTATACCCACAAAAACTTTTCAGTCAAATGAGTATTTAATCTTTTGAGTTACAACTAATAAATTACATCATAATAATTGCACAAAGGTCAACACAATAAAATATATTAAGTTGTAATTTCCAAATATATAGCATGTTGTTGTGTCTTTCGGCTTTTCCCAGTTAGGGGTCACCACAGCGGAACTCCGGTCCGCTAATGATTGGCAGCAGATTTTTACATGCCGAGTTGCCAGCCCTGACGCACAACCTTCAACGGAGGTACGCCCATTTACACGTCTCCACACAGAAGACGCTCTAGCTGAGAATCGAACAGGACAAGGTCTTACTGTGAGGCAACAACGCTACCGCAGCACCACCACCACAGTTCCAAATATATAGCATACCTTTTAAAAATCTATAAATTACAATTTTGTTTTTTGTTTAGAAAATAGGACATTCCTAGAGCAGCTACTGCAGGAACGCCTTGAAAAAGGGGAGCAAGATGACTTTGGCTTGATAATGGGGACATGAATGCTCACATTAGAGTACGCTGAACAGGATATAATGATTACCTGGGATGACAGACATATCCTACATTCAAAGAGGAAAGTGAGCCCAATTTCAAATAAGTGCAGTAAGGAAAACAAAGTAAAGGAACGTGTCAGGCCAAGATGAAATCATAGCAAATATGATAAAGAGTTTGGGTGCATTAAGGAAGAAATGGCTCTTGGGGGAACTCAGAGTATGGAAAGAGAGAGAGTAAGACATATATCCTAGATTATTGGACAATTAGTCTGCTAGTGTAGAAGAACAAAGGTGGCATTCACAACCATGAGCAGTACAGAGGTATCAAAGTCCTGTCACACTGCATCACGCTTCATGAAATGGCTGGTGCATGTACAAAGTAGAAGGTAAGATGAGAGATGAGCAAATTCAGATCAGAATGCAGTATAACTGGCCCAATTTTTATCAGAATGACAAACAATAGAAAAAAAACTGTTGATGAGGAAAGAGTCCAACTGGGTATTCCTAGTCTTGGAAAAAATACATGGCAAAGTCCCGTGCAGGCTGATTTGGGCAGTTTTGCTACAGTTTGATGTCTCAGAAATACTGGAAAAATAAAGTTAAACTATTACAGAGACCCAGTGTCACAAGTAAAGACAATACTTAGACACATGAAGGGGTCTCTAGTGTGAGTGGGCATGCAACAGGGTTCATCTTTGAGTTCGGTCCTTTCCATACTTTTGATGGGCAACATCAACAAAAAGGTCAGAGGGGAGAGATCAACAAAGTTACTGCATGCTGGCAATGTGGCAGTACAACAGGTTCTGAACAGCAAATTTAGCTAAAGATGGCGGACTGAAATGTATAACTGAAGACACATTGCATGAAATTGAGTACAGACAAGACAGAGGTCATGGCATGAAATGGGGATTTAGAAGAAACTGAAAATTTAGACAGAGAAAATCATGGAAAAGTTTAACAGCTTCAGGTTTTTGGGATGTACAGATGAGGAGAAGAAAAGTCTGAATGATGAGATCAAAGCTAAAATCAGAGGAGCTTCAAAAACCTGAAACAGAGCATCAGTGATACTGCATTACAGAAACATTGCAAACAATATGAAAAGGAATGTGTATAAAACAGTGATGTGACTACTGCTTCTGTATGGCTCAGATACCTGGCCAGTGACATTGGGGCAAATGAAGAAGCCTGAGTTAATGGAGATGCAGTGCATGAGACGAGTATAGAAGAAGAAATAAGAATATCAGAATGGAAGTTAAAGTAGCCCCAGTTCTCACAAACGTATGCAGGAAACTAGAGGACAATTTGATAAATTAGATATGGTAGATACAGGAAGAAGGCAAGAGGAAATGAGAGCATCCAGGTAAGGCTAGCTGGACGTCATGAGACCTACAGCAGCGGGCCATAATAATTGTAAAAGGTAAGAGAGTGGTTTTGAATTAAGAGAGGTAGTGAAAATTGACATTACATATGGCCCACAGTTAAAATGTTTAAAAATGGATTTGTGAAGAGGAGTCACTGTGAGTGGCATAGCCGTATTCTGATAACATTTTTTACAACAGTGAAAATAGCACTGCTTTGCACAATGCATAGGGATGCGTCATACTGAGAGAGAGTTTTCCAAGTAGCATCACATTATGCTGTGAATAAAAGATACATTTTAAAACTAATGTAATAAGGACTGTTTGACATTGCCCAGGCATATATATAAAAAGGTTGTTCACACACTATTGGCAGTGTACTGTTGAATTTAAAGAAAATAAAATATAAAGATCATGAGTAATGTAGCACCATTTTGTGAATCAGTTTTGTGCAGTAGAATGCAAACATATTGCTGCAATGCACAACACATTAATGTGCACAATATGGAAGAACAATTTTAATAAAATCTGTCATATTGCATTGTATTTTATCATGATGGAGAGGCAAGGTATAGTGTTTTAGCATTACTTCAGAAACCAGCGTCTAACATTTATTAGTGAACAAGAAAAAGACAGGATATGTGTTTAACAATGTAGATATATCCTGTGATCTGCAATTTTGCTTCGTTCTTCCAAAAGGGGGGGGGGGGGTAGATAAATATAGTATTTTAAACAGATACCAGAAATATTTGGCCTTATATTACCTTCTCAAGTGAACCTGTGACATCTTGCTTTGCATTTTTATGGCAGGGAAGAAACATACAAGATAACTGCAGAAAACACTATTTAACCATTTATTGTTGAGTTATAAAATTATTAGATACACATTGTTAGTAATACAGCAGTGTGCCGTGCTACATTTGATATATGGAGTTGATGTAAGGGTGAAAACCATACTCAGAGGCTATATTACACACTTCTCTACTATAAAACTGTATTGACTGTTTCACTTTTCACTTGATATAATAAACAGTAGCACTTTTTGTACAATACAAATTAATGCCCATTAAAGAAGTGAAACATATTTTGCTGACAGCAGCTATGGCATTTTACTAGAATGCTTTAACTGTTTTTGAGAGAAGTTCCAGTTTTATTTTTTATAAATGAAATCTATAAATTACTGTCCATTCATACTGTTACAATTACAGATTCCAGTTTATAAAGGTACTTAAAAAGACCCATGATAATAGTGCTGCAATTAATTTCAAGTTGAAGACATTTTCCTAAAAACTCTTTGTGGTTTTCTAGGTGCGTAGATAGGATGATGTGAAATTTAATGCATTGTAATTAAAGTTACCAGAGATGCTAAGGATTTTTTGGTTAGCTTACAATGAATCAGTCACAGTATTATTCTTCCATATGTCTAATAATAACCTATTAACTATCTTGGGAGGCCTGAAACCATTAGGTGAGCTATAATCCTTAATCTGAGGGATGTTCTTGGTCTCTCTAAAACACATTTCATCACTGTCCACTTATGAGCTTCCTCCAAGGACATAAATATCTTGAGAATAGTCAGTTTCTTGTTCAGGATATGAACACTGATGACTACCCATTCAGTATACCAGTTTTATATCTTTTACTATGATGATAACATGTCCTCTAAAATGTCATAACTAACAGTCCCCAAGGAAAAAGTGCAACACCTTTCAGATTTGATGTGCAATGCATGTGGCTTAATACCCGAGTCACTAGAAATGCCAACACCCACTGGCAGACACACTTATAAGTTTGCGTTTGGTGTTCATTCTTCATGGAGTTATTTGCTGACATGTGGAGTACCATGGACTTTGATCTCATCTCTCTTAGTTTTCACATTGTACATTTCCACTCAGAAACGTTGTAAAAAGAGAGTTGTGTAATATCATTGCCATTCTGATAACATTCAGATTTATCTCTGCTTCTATTTGGAACATATGATTGACTTTATGATGACAATCTGGATTATATAGTGAATTTAATTTGTCAGCATCAGCTAAGGCTGTATCTGTCAAAGACTGATGTATTTTTACATGCATCTCTACAACCATTTCAGGTTCCCTATTTGTCTCCATTAACTTTTTTTTTCTGTTATTATTAAGAGGACAGTAATCTGGGAATTTCCTCTTGAGAATAAAGTCTCAGAGAGGTCCTAAATACGACTGACACTGAAAGACAATGTGTCAGTAGTAACAAAAGTGTTCTATTTCCTTATCCACAAAATCATTTGAATTAAGGTGCTGATAATGCAATCTGACCTGGAGACAGTAAACATCTAGTATCCTCCTGACTTGCCCACTACAATGCTCTGTAACGTGGGGTTTCAGATACCAGTCTTCCCTGCCTTTACCAGGTACAGAAATTTACAGTTATGTTGTCCAGTAGAACATTTTGATTTGAACACATCATTCATGTGATATGAGAACTGTGTGGATCACATCTGTGTCTCGGTCAGCTTTAGGCAACGTATGTTTTACTTACCGAGAATATAATCTACCTTCATGAAGTTTTGTTCACTATACTCTCATCTGTCAAGCCTAATCTTCTGAAGAAGGGATAATAGTGGCATGGAGCTGTCATCAACTATCAAGACATCAATCATTTTACTCATTTAGTGCAACTCTCTAAAATTCACTGTTTTCCAGGCAACAGACAAGTGAGATAGAGTCACTGCTTAGGATACTCCTAAAAATACTACAGTTTAAAGAAGGTATATGTGAATTATGATCATAGGTTTTGGATTTAATATTTCATGCAATGTTTTTTCCTTTGTGTTGCTATACTTTTATGCTATTAATTATTTTATGTTTAATATTATTACATCTTTGTTTTAATCATACTTTGCTTCAACATTAATACTATTGTTTGATGATGATTTGAATTTTATCTGCATTCAAAATACTTCAGCTCAGATACACAAATAAAGGCAGTGCAGGTTTAAAGTTTGAGTTGTTCCTTGGCAGAAGAATGTCTTCAAAACTAGAAATATCACTGTTCCATTTACATGACCTTATTGGTCAGTTTTATTAATTTATTATCTTGCATAACCCCTATGGACATATTTGAATGTGATATGAGAACTGTGTGGATCACATCTGTGTCTCGGTCAGCTTTAGGCAACGTATGTTTTACTTACCGAGAATATAATCTACCTTCATGAAGTTTTGTTCACTATACTCTCATCTGTCAAGCCTAATCTTCTGAAGAAGGGATAATAGTGGCATGGAGCTGTCATCAACTATCAAGACATCAATCATTTTACTCATTTAGTGCAACTCTCTAAAATTCACTGTTTTCCAGGCAACAGACAAGTGAGATAGAGTCACTGCTTAGGATACTCCTAAAAATACTACAGTTTAAAGAAGGTATATGTGAATTATGATCATAGGTTTTGGATTTAATATTTCATGCAATGTTTTTTCCTTTGTGTTGCTATACTTTTATGCTATTAATTATTTTATGTTTAATATTATTACATCTTTGTTTTAATCATACTTTGCTTCAACATTAATACTATTGTTTGATGATGATTTGAATTTTATCTGCATTCAAAATACTTCAGCTCAGATACACAAATAAAGGCAGTGCAGGTTTAAAGTTTGAGTTGTTCCTTGGCAGAAGAATGTCTTCAAAACTAGAAATATCACTGTTCCATTTACATGACCTTATTGGTCAGTTTTATTAATTTATTATCTTGCATAACCCCTATGGACATATTTGATTTTGGTAATGTCAGTTATAGCTAGCAACATCTCTGTGTTCCCTAAGACCAGTAGAGTTTCCCTTTGTCCCCTGCAGAAAAAATATAGTCTAAAATCACACATTTCAGCAATAAAGTGCACATTCCCATGATGTCACTGAAATATGTGGTAATATAAGCATTATGAACACTATGTTGTTGCGTTTTTCGGCTTTTCCCAGTTAGGGGTCGCCACAGCGGACCTCCGGTCCGCTAATGATTGGTAGTTGATTTTTACGTGCCGAGTTACTAGCCCTGATGCACAGCCTTCAACAAAGGTACGCCCATTCATGCATGTCACCATGCAGAAGACGGTCTAGCTATGAATCGAACCGGACAGCGTCTTACTGTGAGGCGACAATGCTACTGCAGCACCACATGAACCCTAAGTACATAAATCAAATTCATAAAATCACTTACAAGCAGAGAACAGTCACACCACACGGCTCTGCATGTCATGGATGCAGAACATATACGCATTCTAGTAAGCATAATATAAAAAGTAAATAAAAGCGCAAAACAAATTACATTTCTTCATTTGCTTTTGCTCATTTTAAAGCAGCTGTCAGTAGGTGCCTTATATTCCTGCTTCCTCCAAGTACTCTGTGTTGTCCATGTCTAATTGCTTTCAATACCACAGACTACTTCCTGTACCATCAGACATATACTTCCTGCTCTGTCTGCATAAACTGTCTATTATCTGATGGGTTGAATATGTTTCATATAATGTAAGGCATGGATGGAGAATTTGGCAATGACTTACAAAACAAATGCATTACATTATGTTGAGGGCAGCCTTGTTAAAAGAAGGAAAGAAGGAATATGTGTCACAATGCTTATAATATGAAATCAGAATATCAAATCTTTCTCAATCCTTGTGATTTTTCAGGTCATGCCTACCTACCTACCTTACAGTTGCCCACTTTTAATATATTTCCATGCATCATGAAGTCACGAAGCCAGCAAAGTCCTTTTAGTTGTAAGTTCTTCTCTTAACACTTTAATAGTTATTGAACATTTTTTATTTATTTTTTATTTTACATTTGTTGACCGAGCTAGTCTAGCTGGATATATATCCATTTTCAGTAGAGGCCCGGGGAGATAAGCTCCAAAGTTTAAAATGAATTTACATTAAAGAGATACATGAAAATAACAGAGTAAAAGAAAGCATTATAACTGGAGACATAGTTATAAAGGGTAAAAATGCAGTAATTATAACATGAATGTTAAAATATTGTGACAAAAATATTGTTACAAGTGACATTCTGAGAGAATACTAGCATCATGTACAGTAATAGAGGGTAAAGGAAATTAAGAGGAACATAATATATAAAGATAGTAGGAAGGAGATATAGGTCTGTTGATGTAAATAAGAAGTAGACTTTGGGTTTTAAGGTATAGCTTTTAGTCAGGTGTCAAGAGCTAGTTAGTCAGGATTAGTACAGGGGCACAGCCATTGTGATTTGAGGTAGAGCTTAAGTCGCTTTTTAAAGAGAGATTTTGAGGGAATAGTAGAGAGCTCAGAGGGAAGCAGGTTCCAGTGTTTTCCAACAGTGTTAGAAAAAAAGGAATCTCCATCCTTGTTGTTTGCTTTGTCAATATTTGCTAGAAGTTTGTGTGCGGATCTAAGGGACTTTAGGTTTTGGTAGGAGTAAATAAGAGTAGATAGTATAGGTGTTTTGTCAGGTTGAAGAATTTGATGGGCTATGGCTAGTTGATTAATTTTTAGTTGCTGCTGTAATTCAAGCCAGCCTAGTTGCCTTAGATTAGTACAGTGGTGGTTTCTGAAAGGGTTACCTGTAGCAAACCTAGCTATGTTGTGGTAGGAGTTTTCTAATTTCAAAAGATTCTTTTTTGACAAGTTAGTAAATATGGGTGAGGTATAGAGAAGGGGAGAGATAAGGTGGGAGTGGGCAATAGTTTTTCTAGATTCTGGTGTGAGGAAAGGTTTGATTCTGTAAAGAGAGCCTATTTTTTTATTAATAGTTTTCAAAGTGTTGCTTATATGGGTATCGAAGTTAAGGTTGTTGTCAATGGTAATGCCTAGTAGTTTGGTAGTAAGATCTTGTGATATAGGTGCGCCATTTTTAGATGTTATTGTAAAGTCTATATGGGGAGATTTACTGGAAGGAGTAAAGGGAAGTAGTTTAGTTTTTTTTGGGTAAAGTAAGAGACAGCGATGTGAAAACCATTCTTCTACAGAATTAAATATGTGTTGTGTAAGGGAGTGAAGATCTGATACAGATGTGGCTGAGCAAATGAGTGTAGAGTCGTCTGCGTATTGTATGCATGTAGCTTGGGGAACTACTTGGTGGAGGTCATTGATAAATAAAGAAAACAGGAGGGGACCCAGAATGAACCCTTGGGGGACACCAATGTTAACAGATAGCTGGGAAGACAGAGTGGAGTTCCAGAGTACTGCTTGATGTCTGTTATTTAAGTAGGATTTGAACCAGTTAATAGGTTGGATTTCAAGTGACAAAGTTTGAAGAATGTGTATGAGTATTTGGTGGTTGACCATGTCAAAAGCCTTGGACAGGTCTAAGAAAAGTGTAGAGGAAAGGGTGTTATGGTTACGATTTTTGTTGATTGTGTCTGTAAAGGAGAGGAGGGCAGTGGTGGTATTGCGGAAAGGTCTAAAACCATGTTGGGTATTAGACAGCAAGTTATTTAGGAGAAGATGGCCAGGCAGTTGCTTGTGTATGCATCTTTCCATAATCTTAGATAAGGGAGACAGTAGGGCTATAGGGCGGTAGTTTGAGATTTCAGTAGAATTTCCACCCTTATGAAGTGGGATAATATGGGAGACTTTCCAAAGTTTAGGGACATATCCCTCAGTGATGGTTCTGTTGATGAGTATGGAAATTGGGTAGGCTATGGATTTGGCTGCTAATTGCAAGTATTCTGCGGGTAGTAGGTCAGCAGAGGGAGTACATGGTTTGAGTTTTTTGATAAGGGAGAGAATGTTAATTGTTGGAACAGGTTGGAACAGAAAAGGGGGAGGTGGGTTTAAGTTGCAGTTAGATATAGTTGTGTTTTTACTAGAGAGTTGACTAGCTAGAGTTTGAATTGTTTCGGTAAAAAAGGAATTAAAGTCATTAGCAATTTGGTTGGGATTGTTTATGTCAGAGCCTTGTGGGTTGGGTGTGATAGGTTTACTTGGCTGTAGTAACTGATTTATGTTTGCCCAGAACTTTTGTGGGTTATTTTGGCGAGTTTGCTGAGATTTCAGGTAATAGTTTTTTTATCAGTCATTATTGCTTTTTTGGTCTCATTTCTCAGTTGTTTGTAGTGTTGGTAATCTGTTGTGTTTTTAGTTAAGTGAGATTTGTCCCATATTTTATTTCTGAAATGGATTTTTTGCATAGTTTTTTTTGAGAGCCAAGGGGCAGATTTAGTTCTAATTCTAATAGAGCGAGTGGGGGCATGGTAGTTAAGTATGGCTAGGAACTTAGCATTAAAGAAATCTACAGCTTCATCAAGAGAAAGGTGTTTTAAGGGGGACCAGTTACATGCATTCAGTTCACTTTGAAATAGCTCCAAGTTTAAGTTTTTTTTTTGGTTTTGATTGTTCTAGTTATGTTTTGGGTAGGTGGGTTGGTTTTGAGTCTGATAATGTAGGTTAGTAAGTGATCGCTTATATCATCAGGGAGGGTTCCTGTTTCATAAGTATGGGGTTGATTGTTGGTGAGTATCCAATCTAGGGTACTTTCTTTTTTGTTAGTCTTATTTATTCTAGTGGAGGAGGTGATAGTTTGTGAAAACCCATAAAGATTAATATGGCTAGTAGGTTGTGTGTTGCTGCAAGATTGCCAATCAATGTTTAAGTCACCTAGGATGATTGTTTCTTGGGGTAAGTTTAGGGATAGCCAACATAGGATGTTTTCGATGGTAGAAATATTATTTCCTGGGGGGACATAGATGCAGATAATAAAGATAGATTTGAGAGAGTTTAGTTTGAGTTTGGTAATAAGAATTTCAGCATTAGAGTCCTGAGGAGGTTTTTGGTGGAAAGTGGTTATGTGAAGGCTAGATTTAAATAATATAGCTACTCCACCACCTTTTTTTGATAGCCTGTCAAGACGCAAGATATTATAGCCAGGAGGGGTGACTTCAGTGTCTTTTGTTGAAGGTTTTAACCAGGTTACTGTTAGACAAATAATATCAAAGGAATAGAGTTCTAAGAGAGCATGGAGTTGTGTTGTTTTGTTATTAATGCTACGTATGTTGAGGTTAGCTATTGAGAGAGTTGTTATGTTTTTTAGGTAGGGGGCTAGCTGTGGGGTTTTGGTTAAAGTTCTGATTTATAGAGGAGGTAGTTGGACCTGGGTTTGGGTGAATATCGCCATTGATTAGAGAGAGTAGTAGGGTTAGATATGCAGTGTTTGTATATTTACTTTGAGGAAGGGGTAGCCTTCTAGGATTTAGGTGAACATATTTTATGTGGGTTGTCCTATGATACTTAGGTAAAAGATAGCTAGGTGTGGAATTAATGTTGATATGATGGTTTTGGTAGGTAGGAATTGAAGAGGTAGAATGTTTAGTTGGGTTGGGAAGGTGTGCTAGTAGTGGGTGTTCATAGGAGGTTATAAGGAGAGCTATTATTAAAGGGGGAAGAAGTGATAGTATGAGTAAGGTATTTTTGAGTACTAGGGTGGGTGGTTTATACATTGTTAAGGTGGCTATTATAGTTCTAGTTACTTGTACAAAATGTAGTGGGTGTAGTACTGCAAGATAAAGGTAAAGGAGATGGTGAAAGGGAGTGGTTAAAAAGAAATATGGAGGGAAAGGAGAAGATTGGATAATTGTGGTGAGGTTGTGATTGGTGGAAAAGGCAAAGGGGTGTGGTTAGGTATGTAGAAATGTAGAGGCACTGGGGGTGGGTGAGATTTGGGGGTAGGGTAGGGGAGCGGAGTGAGCCCGCAGGGCGAACGGAGTGGGTAGAGACAAAGGAAGAGAAGTTAGCGAGGAAACAATCAGTAATGAAGGTTACAGGTTGGAAGGCAAGACATGAGTGGAGAGGTTTAATATAGAGGGGGAGTCTAGGGAAAAAGACTGCTAGAGGAGTACAAACTGACAGGCACCATGTAAGTATGAATGGGAACAGGCAAGAAGCTTAGAAAAATAGATTGAGTTTACAAAAGTAGCACAGGGAGAGAGGGAGTGATAGATGGATGAAAGAGGGGTGCCCCCTAGTGGGCAGTTCTGGTATTGTAGGTGAGTTTGAAAGGGAGCTGAGGAGCGTAGAAGAGTGGAGAAAAATAAAACTATAGTGAGAGGGGGTGAAGATAAGTGGAAGAGGTGTGTAGGCTGTTAGGTAGATACAGAATAGGGGTAAGGCAGCTGGCTGCTCAGGCTCCCAGCGAACTTTGGAGCCCTGAAACAGGTCATGGATATAAATATAAAGGTAGGGGTCTGTTTTATCAGGTAGATTTAGTCCATAACATACTTATTTCTTTCCTTGATAGAGGGTTCAGAAAACAGAAACTGGAGGTTGAGGCCACTGGTTTTGGATAGGGTTCTTAACACTCCAGGTAGGCTGTGGTTATATCAGGAGCAGAACAAGGTAGAGCTGGGTACTATGGGGAGAAAGGGAGATAAAATGTAGAGGAGAGAAACAGAGTTAGCAATTCAGCATTTATATCCAAATAGGCAATAATAGTTAGCAGTAACACAAATAACATTACAAATAGTGACTGTTAGATAAGAGGTAAGATACATACATTTAGTCAGTCTAAACAGTTCTCAAGCACTTCTAGGCAACAGTATTCAAGGGGTACAAGCAACAAAAATCACAATGCAATGGTACAAAATGCAGGTAAATTTGGTCAGCAGTAGAAAGAATATCATCAAGATAGGATACCTGACAAATGACTAATAGTATATAGGTGCATGTTAAGAAATGAAATGTGGAGGTCCATACTCCCTAGGGAAATATGTGAGGCAATTAATTTATGAGAATTTACTGAGGACAGCACAGCCAGGGAGCTGCTAATATACAGCAGGTTAACTGTTTGGACTTGTTCCGCAGTAAAATATATTTAAGAAAATATGCTACAGCCAAGCTAAATGCGCGGACAGTGCTCCACGTGGGTGGAGTAGTTCACAAACAGCCTTTTACCGGAAAGAGCTAGACATATGTGGCTAGGCAAACTATAGTAGTATAATTGTTCCTGTGGAAAGTTTGATGATGTCAGCTGATGTATTGCTTTTCTAAACATTTTCAAGCTTTTAATTTTAGGAGGATATATTAAGGAAGGAGTAGACTAATTGCTTTAGTGCAAAGGGAACAGACGCATACAGTATGTTACTCTATCAGAGTTAAATTTTAATTTGAATGTTCATTTGCAGGGAGATTACTTGTATCACTAGACAAAAGTGGTTGAGTATTACATTTTTCTGGATCAAATTTGGTGCAGTAAGTACAACCATAGATAATACATTTGCTAGTCCATTTGCCACTGCTTTGACAGTTCTGTGGACTTTTTTTTTGATAATTACATTTAATACACATATATATATATATATATATATATATATATATATATGTGTGTGTGTGTGTGTGTGTAGTGTTTGGAGGGACAGATATAACTAGAGCAGCTGCTCTGAAACAGACTCCCTATTCACATAAAACAATGTTCATCTCTGTTCATATTCAAGTACAACATGGATCTATGGATAGGAAACAGAAAATTCACAAAGTGCTGCCTCCTAATACTACTAATGGACAGAGGCATGAAATCCTTTATCGTATGCATGGGTCACCTCAAATTATCTATGGGTATGATCCAGTTACTATACAATTATTGACCATGGCCAATCTCTAACCAAATGGGACAGGTTAATTCAAGCACAAAAAGGGAAACTGGCTAGGCTTAAAATGGCCCACAAGGGCAGCTAGCCTAGTACTTGCCTATGAACCTATAATTGCAAAGCTACGAGTATTCCGGACCAAGTTCTCGGTCTTGCACCATGTGGGTGGCACAGTAAACATTCATATGCTAAAACATATAGCCAGATGGAAGCTAGTATATCTACAGGGTAAAGGACTCGAAAAGTCCTTATATTGCCATGAACAAAAATAACAGTAGGATTTAGGCAGGTATGAGGTAACAGGAACACAAAGTAAGAATATACACCTTTTTCGCTAGCACAAATGTAAATGTTGAGTGTTGTAAGATAAAGCAATATTAACAATCAGTCCAAAATGAGCATTTCATACCCAGTGGTACTCTGCTGCAAACCAGGCCACCCTCCTCATGATTTGCTTAATATGGGGCACAGCTTCTGCGTGCCATAGCCATATTTAAAACCCTGTCTGGATAACATTATTTAATCTAAAAAAAAGGAGAAACTATAAACAAATCTGTAATACAGTTGAAATAAATAAACATATTTAATGGAATTATTGGGTCAACTGATTTTCACTTGACTGGAATTAAACTACATTCATTTCTTGACTATTTGTGATTAAATACCTATTTTAAAAATAAATAGTAAATCATAAGCTGGTAGAGAAATAGCTACTAAAATCAGAATCCAATGCTTCATGCGTATACCTACAGGAAGACTGTAGTTTTGTTTAAGACACAGACAACTTCTGGACCAGTACATGTCAAAATATGAAAGTCATTACAAAGAATGTGTGTGTGTCAGGGATACAAAGGGTTATCCCATCTCATATGAACAAAAGAACTAGAACAGCAGAAGCATGTTATTTTCCTTTAAAAAGAAATAACCATGATTAAGTTTAAGTGCTTCTAGTGCGGAGCCTTTGGTGAAATGTCCCGTGACAGATGACAGATGCTAGGGGATATTTCTGATTGATGACGTTTCTTCTGCTAATTTTTAGATTGACTGATTCCCTACTGTGAGCATAGGAAAAAAAAATCTCCACTTAAAACCTTTAAAATGAACAGCAGACAGGTGGAGTAAAGGGAATCAGCTGACATTTTACTTGACTCAGACATAAATGGGACAGAATGATAAAGGATATGAAGCAAACCGAAGGACTTTATATGTCTGACATATTGATTTATCTTTCTAGCTGATATATATCTGCTATATTTATAAAATAACAATGCCTGGAGAACAGTTCATAACTCAGTTGTGAGTTATTTTTCTAGTCCTTGATGAGTAATAAAACACATTGGTGCACAACAGTATGAATGATTTTTTCACAGAAGAACAATGGTTGAAGAAATAATGTTAACAAATGTACCCTGTCTTTTTCTCAGATTCACTTCAGCCTTCAGATTCTAGGAATTGATGTTTTAGCCAAATATGGCAGAAGAGCTTTTAACATTTCTCCTGCAAAGAAGAAAAAAAAACAGTAAGAAAGTAATGTGTTAAAAGATAGCTGTTTCAATTTGTTTTGAATTTGTTAGTTGCTTTCCTCAATGAAACAGACAGTAAAGATTATTTATAAAATAATTTATTGCAATTTGCTGAGGCAGTTCACGCCAGATGAGCAATAATATATTGTACCTATTAAGGGCAACCCCTACTTAACCCATTTTCTTAACAATAAAGCACATAGAGTGACTTTGATCACAAGCAATGAGGTTGCAGGCAAAATGAATCCCCGTCTGCTTCAGTTACTTTTAATTTAGACGGTAAGGTAAGCAATGATTCAGTGCCATGGCCACATGATAAAATGGAAGCTAATCAAGAGAAATGCATCCTTTAATTAAAAGAAATTATAGGCAGCCACAAATCATAAGATTGTGGCTTTAGCTATACAGGTGTTACCAGCATGTTCTCTTTTCTGTGATACATGAGTGTACAGCAATGCAAGCTGCACATATAAATGGCTTCTGGGTATAAAAAAAAAAAAACTTAGATTACAAGTAAAAATTGAAATAAAGCTATTCAGGGTTAAAGAGTTACAGGGGAGCACTACAGCCTTCCAAGTCCCAAGTGCTTGAAAATCATTGATTCAAATCCAGAGACTCAACACCTTGTAACTGTATAGGCTGTTAGTTGTGCTGAAACTTGAATATTAGTTTGGGCAAACAACTGTCGGGAGGGAGGTTCATAGGTTGGTACTAGGCTATCGGTCCTAGTGCCTATACAAGCCTAGCCATAACAATTCCTCAGCTATTTCTTCCCACAATATTTACTTCCCTGGACCCCTGTCTAGCAGGGCAACTGATGTGATCCCTGGGGTGAATTTCCTATCTCCCATCCAATCATCATGGTTCCTTTTGAAGAGGGCCAAAGAGGCGCTCTGCTTGACATGAATGGGCAGTCTATTCCAGAGTCTGGGGAGTTTCTGGGTCAGGAACCTATCCCTCCAGCATACTTTGTTCATTGTGATGACAAGATTTAGATCCCTGGAGTGTGTGGCTCTGTGGAATTGGGATTTCTTTAAATGTAGCATGTCCAACAGCTCTGGGTTTGACATGGCCTTATATGTTAAGCAGAGATTGCCTCTGAGTAGACGATATGTGACAGAGTATAGCTGGAGTTTTTTTAGATGGTCAGCATGGGGCATCTGCTTTAGGCCTGTGATTCTTTTAGTGAGGTATTTCTGTGGCCTTTCCAGTTGTTGCAGATGTCTTGAGAGGTACATACCAAATAGGGCAATGTATTCTATAATGGGTCTAATGAGGGATGAGTACAGTGGGACAATGACCTCCTTTTTTCGGGATGAAAAGCCCTTAGTGATGAGAGGTACCACATAGAAAGATTTCCTGACTGTTGTGGCGATGTGGTTATCGAAGGTAAGACCACTGTTCACCTGTGTCCCTAAGTCTCTTATCACACTTTCAGTGTTTAGTGAACTGCCACCTATATGGTAATTCATGGGTACATGTTTTTTTCCCAAAGAGAATAACTATACATTTCTTGGCATTCAGCTTAAGCCCATGACTCTGGCACCAAACATCTGTTTCTGTAAGGCCCTTTTGTAGAATATCCACATAATTTGAGGATTCAATAATGGCTCCCTGTTTTCAGTCATCTGTGAACTTTGTTAGCCAGAATCCTTTAGTGCTGGCCTGTATTTCAGAGAAGTAGATGCCAAACAAGACCGGTCCCAGGACTTTAGTCTTGGGAAGCAGGAGGGATATTTTAGGCTTAGGGAGCTGAGTGGGGGTTTAAGTGTTAGGGAGCAAGAAGGGAGTTACAGGTTAAGGTTGCAGTCAGGGAGTTTAATGTTTAGGAAGGAGGGGATAGAGGTATGGGATAGGTTTAGGATATAGGCACAAGGACGATCATCTGTTTTTGAATATTATTTGTAGCAAGTTTTGCAATTTTGTTATGAGCTGTCTCTAGTTTATTTGTGTCGGTTAAATTAAGATTTGTAAAGATGGGTGAGGAATTGAGTAGGGATGGAAATAAGTTTGTGCCAAGTTTTTTCTGGAGTTATTAGTGAGGAATTTTTCTTGACCTGTAGAGGGATCCTACTTTCCAGTTTGTTTATTGATGGCTAAGAGTAGGTGTTGGTCGTATCTGAGATTATCGCTGACCATAACTACAAAGAGTTTTGCCTGTGTGACATATTCTTATTTTTGTTTTGTTGGCTGATAAGATATGAAAGAAATGATCCTTATGAACATCAGGTGTTTCAGCTAATTGACGATTCTGAATGCCCATTACTTGTTTTGTCATTTTAATGGACAATTTCAGGCCAATAAACCCTAACCCCACTAGCTGTGGATATGCATATTTTTGCGCTGTTATGACCTCGTCAGCACAGCACAAGCAGAGTGTTTGACTAAGCATTAGAAACACAGAGCTGTTATACCCAACTGATGTTCATTATCATTAGGGTCACTGCAAAAATATCCAAACAACAAGCTAAAACAATGAGTGAGAAGGTCTCTGAAATACCAATCAGTAAAAACAAAATAAAAACGCCAGCAAAGCTAGAACTTCCAAAGAGTTTCTAATGGGCATTCAAAATCACCAATTAGCTGAAACACCTGATGTTCACTAGGATCATTTGCATATATCCCATGTGCTTCTGATACAAGAGGTTTGGGATGTCACTCAGTGGACGTTCTAGCTTTGCTGGAGTTTTCATTTTGTTTTTGGTGATTGGTTTTTCAGTGACCTTCTCACTCATTGTTTTAGTTTATTGTTTGGGATATTTTTGCAGTGACCCTAATGATAATGAACATCAGATTAATATAACAGCCCTGTGTTTCTAGTGCTTAGTCAATCACTGTGCTTGTGCTGTGCTGGCAAGGTCATAACAAGGCTGAAATATGCATATCCACAGTTAGTGGGGTTTGGCTTTATTGGCCTGAAATTGTCCATTAAAATGATAAAACAAATCATGGGCATTCAGAATCGCCAATTAGCTTAAACACCTGATGTTCATAAGGATCAGTTACATATATCCCATGTGGCTCTGATCAGGGACAGACTTAGCTGAAATGGCGCCCTAGGCAAAGTAGTACTCCGGTGACCCTTAAGCCCCACCCACATCATAAAATGAACACCTGTATAAACCACACCCACAGGTAGGCCACTGCCCAAGTCGGCCACTCCAGTCATTTCCTTCAGTTATTTAAATGCATAGGAGAAAAGATACATTGTAATGTAGTTAAACTGCAAGGTGATGGTGGAATTTTCCTTTAATAAACCTGCTTTATAAGTTGCTCCTTCACACATATTTTACTATAAAAGTCATGTCCTCAGAAAATAGAAGCCCGTGTGCCTTGTTTCAAAGAGTTGCTTAAGTTAAACAGTTTAATTTACCTTGGGGTAGGTGAGTGAGTCTTACAGCTCAGTGAAAGTAGAATAGCAACCTCTCTCCTCCCTGTGTACAGTAGCTTAAGCTAGAATAGCACAAACACAGATAGCCATTTGCTAAACAATACAGTCTCACAATGAAAACAGCATGACCGGTAAACTTCTCTACCATTAAAATGGCATGAAAACCTACATTCATAGAAAATGCATCTGGCCAGTGGAGCATTAAGTTTATCTTTGGGCTGTTTTCAAAAGGGACTCCTTGCACACATTTTTAGGGCCATGTATACATGTATTTGTTCTTTGATTCACCTTCCTGATTGTAGTAAATTATATTCCTTGTATAATATCAGTGCCGCTTGTTATAAAGTGTTTTAAATTGCAGTTTAACATTCTTTTAATAGGCAATGAAACAAAATGTATAAACCAAAAAATGACAACCCTACTCATTTTAGAAAATTTCTACCATAAAACGCCATTACAATCTACCAATATCAATCAATACACAATCTTGGCAGAAGTAAAATATTCTGAATAATTCCATATTAAAGAAATCCGTAACTAATGAAGTGGTTGCTACTGGCAAGTAACTTTACACCTCAATGTTTCATCTACAAATTCAATGCCTGTTGCCCTTGAAGAATTAATTGCCTATATTACAATAAAAAAATGATAAACTGGTAATATTGCAAAAGGAAATTACTAAAACTGACAGGTTCATAGTTACTAGATATCTCATACAAAGGAGATGACACTCAGGAGTGTAACCCCTCCCCCTTTTAATGCTCCAAATAATCAGCAATCATATGGGTGCTACAATGTCAGCACTTCATCTACATGGTGTGGGAGTAGAATCTACATGGTGTGGGAGTAGAAGGCAATTATGCTACTTACAATGCTTTCAAATTCTAAAACACAGTCTACCATTTGATAAACAAACAGTCAGTTACACACTGAAAATGGACTTTGCATGAGCAGCAGTAAACTTTCTTCCTTTGAAGCTCACAATTCCATGAAAATGACCTGAAACTCATAATCCCTTAAAAATGCACTACAACTCAGTTCCCTAAAAATAAACTCAAACTCATTTCTGTCAGCAGTCTGGTATTTGGTGTAGAGCAGTAGTTCCCAAACCTTTATGGACAGAGACCCACTTATAAAAATGGTAATTTTTCTCTACCCACTACTCGCGTCGGCATGTGTGCATGTGAAACACTCATGGGACTCCTTAAAGAAGGCGCCACCCCCCTCAGTGTTTTTTCGGGATTTAAAGGGCCCATGCAAACTACACGTACTTTATTGGCAGAGCCAGATCATGGTCAAATGGGACCCTAGGCATGGTAATAGACTGAAGGTCCCCCCCTCAGCAGCCTCTCTTACAGCAGCCTCCTCCCCAGACATACCAGTGTTCCATTACTTGGGTATTTCTCCCCAGTTACCATGAACACTGTTCAAACCTATCAGTATGTATATTGTTACTTATTTACTTCTACAACCATTAGATATTGAAATAAAATGCACAACCACCAATAGCCATTTGCTGAACAGTACAGTCTGGCAATGAAAACAGACTTAGCAAGAGCAGTAAACTTCACTGCATTGAAACTCACATTCATTGAAGCAGCATTAAAACTCACAGTCAAATAAAATGCATCTGGCCAGTGGAAAATTAGGTTTACCTTTGGACTATTTTAAAACTGTAGGCTCCTTGAGCACATTTTTATGGCCATGCAGACATGTATGTGCTCTTTGATTCACATTCCTGATTGTATTAAATACTCCTTGTATAATAAGGCACCGCTTGTTGGTGTGTTTTAACTTTGTAGCTTTGTGTTTTAAATTTGTAGTTTTGAACATTTTTCCAGTAAGCAATAAAACAAAATGCATGGCTCAGTTATGACAAAACTGCCCATTTGAGAATGTTTTAACCATATAAGGCCACTCAAACTTATGTTATAACAATCCACCAGTCTAAGTCAATAAGCACAATCTCTGCAGAACTAAATTTCATCTGAATAATTCTACATTAAAGAGATTTGTAAATAATGAAAAGGCTGTTACCGGCAAACAACTTTACATGTCAGTGTTTCATCTACAAATTCAATACCTGCTGATCTTTAAGAATTAAATGCCTATGTTACATTAAAAAAAATGGTAATACTACAATAAGGAATGACTGAGAAAACCGACAAGTTTATAGTCACTAGGCATCTTAAACAAAGGAGGACACTTAGGAATGCAGAACCACTTCCCATAAAATGCACCAAATAATTGGCAACTAGGGCATTACATACCATGCCTCCATACCTCTCAACCACTTAGCACAAGAGAGCTGGACAAAGCCTAAAATATTGTGGGGAGGGGACACAAAGGCCGCAAAAGAGGGACAGATTATAAATATTGCTGTTATAGACTTAGAAGGTTGCTAGGATAATAGCATTTATCTTAGCAGGTATTGTCTAAAGGAAATGAAAACTGTAACTCAAGTGTATGACATTTAATTTCAATCTTTAGTGATTTTCCAGAAAGCCACACATTTTATGAGGAATAGGCAAGAATCTGGACAGTCTGCAAACATCTGGACAGTTAAAAGGTATGCATACCTCTCAACATCTTAATGCAAACAATCTGCACAAAACCTAAAATAACATGAATGCAATGGCCAAAAAATAGGGACAGGGAAGTAGTGCACTTTTTAACTTAGAAAGTTACTAGAATAACAGGATTTGTATTAGCATGTATTTTGTGAAGAATGCAAACTTTGAAACTCGTATACATGTCATTTTGTGACTTCAGTCCTCCCTGATTTGTCAGAAAACCACAAATTTTATGAGAAACTAATCTGAATACTTGAAAAGGTATGTTAAAAACACACTTTATCACATAGCAACACACACACACATACCTTCTCTTTCATACAGCAATTAACTAGTTTAAATTCCACACACTCCTACTGTACTCTCTCATACAACAAACAGACACGCACTTTTCCCTCTCATACAGAACCAGATGGAACCACTAATTTAAATTATACACACACACACACACACACACACACACACATACACACACACACACACACACACACACACACACACACACACACACACACACACACACACACACACACACCTACCTTCTCTCTGTTCTCATATAGCAGGCTGGCATTTGAAGACAATTGTTTCTTGGTATTTTAGCAACATAATCTACCCAGTCTGGTCTAATTGCAGCACTTCTAGAAGACATTTAATACCAAAGGACTTAGGATTTTACATCCAGTGAACTGCGCTATTTAATTAATTTTAATAACGGAAAGGTATACAGGCAAAGCACTTAATGTTCAATGTACATATTGCATTTAGTTCAGTTTGTAAAGCAGACAGTGAAATTAGAATTAAAAAATGTCCCATCAGTAAGACCACTGGAAATGTGTTTAAGAATATCATAGACAAAAAAAAATCATCGACATATCAGACTTTCCACTTGCATTGTATCACACAATTAATAGTATAACATTTCACTCAGTGCAGAATAGTGCTGAACTCCTGATCCTGTAAACAGCTGTCTTGTATTTTGGAATTAGATTAGAATGCTACATAACATAGGTACCGAAAAAGCATTACTGCCACTGTTTTTGAAAGGCCATTAAGTCTAAACTATGCATAATATATTTAATCGTGTTTTGTGGGGTATATATATTTCATTGAAAGTATATTCAGTTTGTACAACAAAATTATATAAATATGTCTTAGTGGAGTATGACCCAAGTTATATAAAAATTTACTTGTTGCATTTTAGTGAAACAGTTGATGAAACGCTCATACAACAGCAAAACGTAAACACTAATACTATTAGCCAACTTTTGTGAAATATACTAAAGTTTTGTTTTTTTTCAAAATACAGGCTAAAGGCTCCATAAGGCACCACATGAGACTTACTCTACGAGTCATAGTTTTATCTATTAATAGCTGATACAACATTTTAAAAAGTCTTCAGCTTACAGTAAGTGCCTGCACTAGAACTTCTAACTAAACACACACATACAACATGTCCGAGTAAAGTATACAAAGCTGAGTATGGACATTTAAAATTGAACTCAATGACAGAACACCGGGAAATATCAGATAAAGTAATCAGTCAAGCTATTTTAAAATAAAACCACGACATCCGCACAACACTTCTACAACATTTTTTAATGCTTAACTAGAAACCCCACGTTTTCACCCAAAACATAGAACTAACCAGGGGCGGCTCATGCTATTGGACTGCAGGACTGCAGCCCTCCCACCTAGAAACAAAAGAAATAATAAATGTGAAACATAAAATGAAAAAAATATATATTTTTTACAAGTACCAGAACTTCCAGGCAGGACCAATCAGGAGAGAGGTGAGATTAAGCTCTCGCAGGACCAATCAGGAGAGAGGTAAGTTAGCTCTTGCAGGGAAGCGTTGTAGTCAAGCGCAGGTTTGCTGCTTCCGGACAATGGAGTTGGACCTTGTGCATGGAGATTTGCTCCTTCAATCAGAGGTAAGTTGAGTTTTAAATTCTTGCAGGGAAGGGTGTGTGTGTGTGTGTGTGTGTGTGTGTGTGTGTGTGTGTGTGAAATGCCCCTGTTAACACATAGTGGTGGGTAGAGATACTCAGGCTTGAACTCTGTACCTTAGATGCAGGTGGCAAGGACCTGAATTTTCTACCCACCACTATTTGTAAAAAGTTGCAGATTTTTGCCTCATATTTGTTCTGTTCCTTATAAAATCTGGTTTCTGTATCTTCATTTCTCCTTGCAAAGGTTTATAGTGCAGTGGTGCACTGGTAGCATTGTTGCCTGATAGCTACAGGTTCTCTGGTTTGATTCTTGGCTGGGATGCCTTCTGTGTGGAGTCTGCATGTCCTCCCATCCCTTACAAAGATGTGTCTAGAGTGTTTCTCCCTGCTCTGCTAAAAATAGGCTTTGTTTTGTTTCAAGTCAGACTGGTTTCCTGGTTAACAAATGTTTAAAAATAACAGGCATTTGAATTTCAGACTTCATATTCTTCAGAAAGTACATGGTAAAACAAAACCTTTTATTCTAGCAATTGTCTAAGTTTATAACATGGATATTTGAAATTTGCCCATTTTTTGGGACTGTATTCCCCCATTATTGGCCTCGTCCAGGTATTTTGTGCTAAGGTTGAGAGCTATGGTGAGAACTGAATGCACTGAATGTTTGGGGGCTGTATTCCCCCCATTACTGGCTTTGTCCACGTTTTTTTGCTAAGAGGTTGAGAGCTATGGTGAGAACTGAATTCACTGAATATGTTTGGCAGCTGTATTTCCACATTATTGGCTTTTTTCATGTGTTTTTTGCTAAGAGGTTGACAGCTATGGTGAGAACTGAATTCACTAAATAGTAACCATTTAAGTTTGTCTTCCTCTGTTTAAGCTGATTTGGCATAGTGGTATGTTTCTCTGACTGTTTTGCACAGGGTCCCCTGGGTTCAAGATGTGGCAGTGAAATGTATGGTGCCATTTTATTCTAGCAACTTTCCAACATTATACAAGCAATGTTTAAAATGCGTCCCTGGTTTTTGGCCTTTTGTCACCCCCCCCCAATAAATGTTGGCTTTTTCCAGATTTCTTGTGCTGCAAAGTTCAAAGATACAGCTGAGTGTCGAGTAGATTTTACAAGGAGCTGAGAGCTGCAGGGGGACAAAAGTTTAGTGCTGCTTATGCTAAGTCTGCTTGCATTGTTAATAGCACAACAGGTAGTGTATTTGCTTTTGATGCAGAAGGCTATGGGTTCTACTCCCACAGTAGGTAGATGCATTGCTGATACTGTACTGTGTTGTAAAGGGGGTGGATGCTGCAGTCCTTTTTGGCAAGGATACCTAGTAACTATGAGCCTGTTATCAGTTTACCATCCATTCCCTATTGCAGTAATACTAGCTTATCATTTTTTTAATACATGCAACATAGGCAATTTATTCTTCAATGGCAACAGGCACTTTATTTGTAGATGAAACAATGACATATAAAGTTGTTTGCTAGCAGCAACCTCTTTATTAGTTACAGATTTCTTTAATGTGGATTTTACTACTTCAGAGATTGTGCATATTTACTGATACTGGTGGACGATAGAAGGTTGAGTAGACTTTTTATGATGGAAATGTTCTGAATTGGGCAGTTTTGTCATTGGTGCATGCATTTTGTTTCATTGTTTACTGTAAAAATGTTCAAAACAATAAATTTAAAATGCCCTCTAACAACTGTACTGTATTGTACAAGGAATACAATGTAATACAGTCAGGAAGGTGTATCAAAGAGCATGTGTATGTTTCATGTTCAAGGGGCCTATGATTTTGAAAACAGCCCAAAGTTAATCTTTATCTGCCACTGGCAAAATGTATTTTCTTTGAATGTGGGTGTCAATGCTGTTTCAATGCGTGTGAGTTAAGTCTATTTTCATTGTGAGACTGCATTGCTTTGTTTAACAGATATCTATTAGGGATTGTGCTGTAAAATGCAAAATAAAACTTTCAAATGAAATCTAAATCATCGCAGAAGTAAAGCAGTATGCACATTACAGTGTTTATGGTAAATGGGGCAAAATAACCAAGGAATGGGACATTGGAATGGCTGCAGGGGGGAGGCTCCATTCGACCATGATTTTGTGGGGGGGGGGTAGCAAACTCAGACAGCCCCAGTTGAACTATACCTCTCAGTTGTCCATATTTTTGCAGAATGAATAGATATTTGCTTCTGATTTTTGGTTTGTTCCTCGTAAAATTTGTGGTTTTCTAGCAAATTATTTAGGAATGAAGTCACTAAATGACAGACATTGAGTTTCAGGCATTATAACCTCCAGAAAAATGCATGCTAATGCAAGACCTGTTATTCTATCAACTGTCTTAAGTTCATACAAGAGCAATTTTTAGTAGTGTTTGTATGTTCCCCCAATATATTTGGTCTTGTCCAGATTTCTTGCATTAAGAGGTTGAGAGGTACGTGCAAATCGCTTTGTAGAACTAGGAATATCCAAACCTCTCAATTGTCCCCAATTTTGGCTCAAAATGTTGCTCTCTCCTAATAATCCCTCCTCAAAATGGCAATTTTGGAAGAAAACGTGGAGGGTTTGCAATTATATATATAACTGTAATGATCAGAGTTATGGATTACTTTTATTTCAGAAATGCATGTATATGCTCTTATTTTGTTAGCTGTTCAAGTTAACAGCGTTAATATTAAAAAGGTGTCCCTTTTTTGACAGGTTCCCAGCTGTATTGTGTGGCAACTTTATTTTTTTGCATCACATTTTTGGTCTGTTTTTCATAAAATTGTGGTTTTCTGGTAAATTAGCGGCAAGTCATTAAAGATTGAAGTTAGAAAATAATGGCAGAAATTTGAGTTTCAGATTTCATACCCTTCAGAAAATTCATACTAATGCAAGACCTACTACTGTTCTATTATCTAAGTTAATAAGAGCAATATTTAAAAATTGTCCTTATTTTTGGGCCTTTGTCCCACTTCTAGTTCTATGTATGGCTTTGTCCAGATTTCTTGCTCTGACGTTGAGAGGTATGAGTGTCAGAGCCATCACCGTCAGCCAGAGACATTTCAAATTGTGACATACTTGTTGCACCCCACTCCCCATTGTAGTAGCTCTGGATGTGTCCAAGGAAGGCAAGGAGCAGTTATGCAGTGTAAGTGTGCAGAGTATTCCCCCATCCAAAGTAGACCACAAGTACGACCGTGGCTTTTCATCTGTCCTTGATTTTGCAGAATGTTCTGGTTTTCTGTCATATTTTTATACTGTTTATTTATGTTTCTTATTATTCAGGAAACGCATGCTGTCACAGTGCCCTGTTGCTCTGTTTAAGTAGCAATGATTTAATAACCATCAAGTAAGCTTATTGGAAATTGTAAGATGCAAGTAAGCTTTAATAAGTATACTGCTAAAGCATTACCAGCATTGAAAGCCTTTTCGTTGTTGCCATGCAGAGAATATTTACATAACTAGATAATGTATAAGCCTTGGGTATTGAAATGCATATGACAGTATTTGTAATACAAGGACAGGATTACAGTATTTTCAGAAGCTCATTACATTTTTGGAGACTTGCAGTCATCTTTGCAGGCTTTACCCGTAAACTAAACAGAATGCCAATCTATTATGTGTGGTCCATAACTTGCGCAGGAATCCTTTAAGCAATTTATCTTGAGCTTGTTTCTTGTTTGCTGTTCATTTTTTACTTTGATCATGTCTTCCCCATAAAACAAGTAGATAGTTGTGTCAGGCAGCAGGTCTTTTTTGGATAAGAAACATTTTTATAAGTGGGGGTATCACAGAGATTGCTACTTTCAGCATGTTACTTGGTAATTTTATAAAGCTGAATATAAATTATAATTAGAACTGCAGTGCAAGGAGTAGTGGTTTGAGTTGAGTGCTGCTTGTTTTTTTATACTTGATTTTGACTGGCATTCCATGTATTTAAAAAGTAATTTATTTTTCCATGCCTCACAACCTGTTTCCATCTGGATATTAAGTAAGTTTTCATGTAGCCAATGCATTGAAATATTTTTTTCTTCTACACTTCATTTTGTCTTGATTGGACTCTCGTAATGACTGTTTGGCACCCAGGGCAGCGTATTTAATTAAAGTTCCAGTTGTTGTGCTTTTGAGCATAACTCCACCCCTTTCTAGTTGGCCACAGCCCTTCCCATTGGCCCCACCCATTCAACTGTCTTCTGCAGCCCTCCTTTAATTTGAAGTCACCGGCCGGCACTGGAACTAACTTTGTAGAAGTGTTGTACGAAGTTCGTGGTTTTATTCTAAAATAACTCAATTCAGTACTTTATCCAATACTTCCAGGTGCCCTGTTGTTATTGAGTTTGTCTGGTCTGCTTTGGGACACATTTAAAGATGCACTATATGCAATATTTTCTAAATGTATATGCATCACAGATAAGAAAGTGATTTTGCTATTGACAGACTTTCAGCCTATCAGCAACATACACAAACCTACTCTCACACATTAACACACGCACACACTTCATCTCTCATACAAACAAAGCAGCTAATTTAAATTCCATACACATACAAACACACACACACACACACACACACAAGCACACACTTTCTATCTCATACAGAAATGAATGGCTTAAATTACACATAGACACATGCACACATACACTTACCTGCTTTCTAAACCAGATGGCTACAGGTGGACATGCGGAGCCGAGAAGAATGCAAACTTTATTAATTAAAATAAATAAATACATAAAGAAAAAGAGCGCCCTTTACAAGGTCAGCCAGTATGGTGCCCTAGGCGGTCACCTAGTTCGCCTATGCCTAAGGCCGGCCATGCCTCTGATACAAGAGGTTTGGGAGGTTACTCAGTGGAAGTTCTAGCTTTACTGGCATTTTAATTTTGTTTTTACAGATTGTTTTTTCAGTGACCTTCTCACTCCTTGTTTTAGTTTGTTGTTTGGGATATTTTTGCAGTGATCCTAATGATAATGAACATCAGCTGGGTATAACAGCTCTGTTTTTTTAATGCTTAGTCAAACACTTAGCTTGTGCTATGCTGATGAGGGCATAACAAGGCCTAAATATGCATATCCACAGCTAGTGGGGTTTGGCTTTATTGGCCTGAAATTGTTCATTAAAATGATGAAACAAGTCATGGGCATTCAGAATCGCCAATTAGCTGAAACACCTGATGTTCATAAGGATCATTTGTATATATCCCATGTGCCTTTGATACCAGAATAGTATATAAGAATTGACAGGGATTAACTGAAAGCAAGCAGTCTGAGATACAATTAAAGAAAACATTGGACAGATGATTAAATTTTACCAGCTTTTCTCTATTCAAGACCACTGTATAGCGAGAATCAGGAAATTTGCCCTTTCCCTACTGCGGTGTAACCTCAGAGTTGGTACATATAAATATGGCTTAAGATGTCCTTTTAACAAATATTGTATAGTCTAAACCATAACATGAGTTAGGAAACATATGCAATGGAATATTATAGATATAAATAGGCGTCAAATAAGAGTCCTATTGCATTACATTTTTTAATACAGCATAATAGGAATTTTGAGTTATTGACTTTATAATTACATATTGTTCAGTTTCACCTAATTTTTTTGGATGTGGCTGAAATCATTTTAAAGAAGGAAGCATTATTTATTTTTTACATAGAATATGCTTCATCCTTATGGACTAAATGAATTAATAAAATATGTATTATGAGATGTAAGAAAGTATTTTTTTATTATTATGAATATATAATACAATATATTTCCCGAATGTAATTTATTTGTAATGTTTTTTTTCTCCTGGTGCTATTGCTTTGAGCTTCAAATGTTTAATTATTTAATTATTAAATTAATTAGTTGTTTATTATAATCTCTAATTGTGTTATACTGGAATTAAATGATTAATTTGTATTTTTAAAGGCAAAATATTTTGAAATTTTTAAAAGCTATAAAGGTGATTTGTTGAGGCACTTGTTCTTTTTTCTGAAAGACATGAAATAAACTTTGTTGTCTTAATAGAAATTTGGTAACTTGTGATTGTGATGTAGACAGTTAATGAAAACATTGCAATTTAAACATATGTGAAATTATCAAGCTGAGCTACTAAGCTGTTAAAGCAGAGAATTAAGATAAATAACTAGTAAGGTATACGGGTAGAGATTGCACAACTAGAGTGAGGGATGCAATTGTACATTTGTACAATTAGTTAACTAGTCCTGTGAGTGAGTACTGATACCCCAAGTTATAAAAGGTTGTTCCCTAAAGCTACAGTGCAATCTAATTAATTTCATGTAAGTAGAGCTCTAAAAGTCTCTACATGAAAAAACTAGGAATGCAACTGAAACATGAAACCCTCACAATTTTCATAGGGCTATCGAAGTATCATTATGAAGGCCAAAGCAAAACTACTTCAACTTCAACAAACAATTACCACCCCTGCAGGTTTTTGTATTGCTATCCATAAACTTCTTGGAATGCCTACACCTATTAAAGACTTCATATTAAATGGAAACACAATTTGCTAACAAGACTTCAGTATTCTAATGATGTACAAGTGTGGTAGTCAAAATAACTGCAAAAAGAGGGCACAAACTATCTAGTGACAAAACAGAAAATCTTGATGTTATACATCAAACAGTGGATAGAATATGTCAAGCATGTATGTTTGGATCATCAGCAACTTTGCTGTAGTTTTGGCCACTACTGTTTTTGGTATTTATAACTGAAATTTGCTTCCATACTATTGGACTCCTTATAATACAACATACAGATTTTTAAAGTATTACCCATGCAGGTTAAATAAAATCCAATATGGGATCCTGGAGTTAGAATATATAGTAAGGGGGTACAGCCCCCCACATTGGGGAGTGTGGGGGGAACGGTTATTCATTGCACTTGTAAGTATCCATCTGTACAGTTTAAAATGTTTATAATATGTGGGGGGCTTTGCTCCCTGCCCCCCACACCCCCTTACTATATATTCTAACTCCAGGATCACACTACAGTGAGGAACAGGCCATATATAACTGTCAACAAAATGAGTTTCAGTGAAATTAACTTTCAGTGAATTGGTCTTGCCGATTTGGTTGTCAGTGAAATGAGCTGTCATTGAAATGAAGGTAACTCACATATATATATATATATATATATAAATATATATATATATATATATATATATATATATATATATATATATATATATGTATATATATATATATATATATATATATATGGGTCTACCTGAGATGGTCGACAAGCCATTTGATCGACTTTTATTTGGGCGACAATTCATTTGGTCGACAGGCAGATTTGCCCCCGTCCCCAATGTTGTGCAACCCTGGAGTTGATATTTATAGTTAGGGGAGGGTGTGGGGCACAGTCCCCCACATTGTGGGGTGTGGGGGGCGAAGCCCCCCACATAAAACTGCTTGTCGACCAAATGAATTGTCGACCAAATAAAAGTCGATCAAATGGCTTGTCGATCATGTGAAGTAGACCCATATATATATATATATATATATATATATATATATATATATATATATATATCTCTATATATATATATATATATATATATATATATATATATATATATATATATACATATATATATATATATATATAGAGAGAGAGAGAGATATACACACACACACACACACACACACACACACACACACACAGATACACACACACACAAACATATATGAGCCTATGTCAGTCCCATGAAATAAACTTACATCAGAATTAACATAGTCAACTTCCTCTTTTGCACAGCACATTATGTTCACAATTGATAAGTAACAAAATTAGCAACTGGCATAACAAAATTTAGAAAAAAGGAAACTTGTTAAGCCCTGCTACCCACCTTTCTTGAGTTAACACATACACGCACACATACATGTGCTGTAAATGAAACATCCTCCATTCAAACGCAAACGTTTGATTATCCAGAACCCATCCACATGTGGCCTTACACCCATCAGGGTTGTACACAAACCCACAGACGTTTGCCGTATGAGAATCAATAAATTAACCCAAGGATTTGTGATTCAATGAAAGCATCTGCTCAATGCAATGAATGTAATCTGTCTGTCTTTGTGTGCGTGTATCTGTGTATTTATCTATATATCTATTTATATATAAATATAGAAGTATATAGATAGATATAGACATGTATAGATACAGATATACACAATATTTACCAATTCAAAAATATCACTAGAAATATAACATAGCAGGTGCATGTAAAAAATATTTCACATAAACAAATCAGCACTCTTGTGTGAAAAAAAAAACTTTTATTCCCTTGTACAGGTAAAAAAGAGACAAAAATTGGTTTTGTTTATAAAAGCATTGTTACTATGAATAATGTTTATGTATGTCTAGTAAGTTAATAACACTAACCAGCATGAACCAAAGTAAAGAAAACAGCACAAGAACACTGAATTTTCACTGAATGCTTAAAAGGAATAAGGATACCAAGGCTTTAGCGTATAACTTTAATCTCCACTTTCATCCAAAAGGACATCTTTAGAACAAAGAACTAAAATACCATCTACACTTATACAATCTAAAAACCAATCAACACTTCCCCTTCAATTGACATTCATTAAGGTCATGATTAAAATCAATTACATAAACATAATACCATTTAACTTAATACCATTACTTTAAATATGAAATTGTCAATCTCCGATCTCTTAAAGAACACTTAATGTTAATGGTGCCATTTATACCTAGAAAACTATCGGCACCCAACTTTATTTGTCAGAGTGTTTCTCTCTTTTCCACTTTATTTTTAACCCCCCCCCCTTATATAAGGGAACTTGCTCTACTATAGTAAACATAAACTTCTTAAAATTAGAGCAATCAATAGAATGTTTGTACAAAGCATTCTTAACCTCCATATTCTTAATGGCATATAAATGTTCTTTGATTCTGGTGTCTAAGGTCCTAGTAGTCATACCAACATAGTAGGCATCACATCCAGTGCATATACTGACATACACAATGCCTTTTGATTTGCAAATAAACACACCAGAAATCTGAATAGTATAACCAAGATGTTGCAAATGTAAATAAGTACCCTCTAGTATAAATCTACATACTGGGCAATTTCCACACTTATACATGCCCTTAGCCTTAGAGGACATACATACTATAGTATTTAATATGGTGGTATTATATTGTAATAAATTCTTATGATTGTAAGAATTTCAAAAAACACATTTGGGGCTAGTCCCTATACATTTAACCAGGTCCAGATTTCCTTATAACATTCCCCAATTATTTCTAATAATAGCACGAATATCATAACTATCTACAGTCATATCAATGTTACATATAGCTGTATTACATTCATAATCAATTTTTCCATCAGATTTCAGAAAACATTTTGTCAATACAGGAGGAAAAAATTCTTTCCTTTTCTGTCTTATTTCATCAGCTGTTTTTATAAACATGTCCACATTATACCCTCTCCTTGAAAAATTAATTAATTACCATACTGGTGCTGGAATCAAAGTCTGGTTATAACACAGAGTCTTGCAGGTTGCACGCTAAGAAAATATACTTTGCTACACTGTACTATATTAACTTAAGCACAGTTACAAATAAACATCTTATTTCTATAAAAGATGACACGTACTGTACTTTTACAACTACAGCTTTAATGTACAGGGTTTACTTCACAACACAGATATATATGATAACCTTTCATTTTCCATTTACCTCAGAACCTGAGTTCCTACATACTTTAACACAGCTTGTTTTTAATAGTCTTTTTATACAGTTATTATAAGGAACACCGTTGGTTTCGCTGAGCACACCAAGCAGATGTCTCCTTTGTTCTAAGAGCTGTTTTCCCATACAGTTATTGTTTTTGTCACACAGTTCTTCATTTCTGGTAAAGTTCCTATTTTTTATTTAGGTTAGTCTTTGACCACAAACTTGCTATTTGCTCATGTGTGGCTACACACTATGGATGCTGAGTTTATCTAACACTGCATTTATTTAGCTTATTTCCAGCATAATTTATTTTAACCCTTTACTCACTGTTTAGCACACTCTTAGCATATTTATAGCAGAATTTATTTAACCCTTTATTCATTGTTTAGCATACTCTAACAGTTCCCCCTTTTTATTTAAAACCAGGGAGACAAATTCATCATTGTTTGGTAGAATATTTTCATTATGACAACAGTGACATGCTGAATAAATTTTATTAAAAAAACTTTAACACATATGAATAACATGCATAGTAATAATAATAATAATAATAGCAATTAAAAACATGATGGGTTTTTCAGTCCACCCCATGAACAGATTACTAAACCACTTGTTCCAATCGTCATTCCAATTTTTTCTACTATGTTGTGACACTTGTGCAATAACTTCTAAATGTATTTTGAGAGACTTTGTTTTATCTGGAATAACTGTACAGCAATGTTCTCTTATTAGGGCACATGTACCCCTTGGGACACTAGTATGTAATCTAACACATTTAGATTTTGTAAAACCATAGTTTGCATGGCTGTCATTTTGACTGTAATGTCAGAAATTGCATTGAAAGTGGCATTTGCCAATACTTCAACTAGTTTGGATAGTTTTCTTAACTCCCAAATGGCTTTTGCTTCTCCATACTACAGGAAAATAGCCACTCTCGAAATCACATCCTCTCCTAGATCCATATATTTTAATTTTAAATAATCAAGACTTTGGTGATAAATACCTGCTGTATCTAGGGTGTTTACTGGACTTTCTGGGTTTTGAATTACAGGTAATAAGTCTTTTTTCTTTTTTGCATTTCTAATAATTTCCTTCAGTAACTCTGTTGCATGATGCATTCCTGGTACTACTGATCCTATGTAGGAGGTACCATCCCATCCCTTTGGTAACCATTTATAAGCATATTTGCCACAAATATAACCCATCTGACAGGCAACACTGCTATTTACTATGCTGCCATTTACTTGTCCCATAGTAGGAGTTGTATCATGTACAACTGTAAAATTTTCATTTATTCTTCTTTGCCAACACACAACGTTGGTTTTACACTTAGTTTTAAAGTTTTGTGGATAGTGATGTACTGTTGTTTGACTTAGTATTAACTGACCCTTGGCTGGTAGTGAACTAGGAAAACCATGATGAAATGCATCATGTTCTGGTATGTGTTTATGAAAATTTACCATTTCAGTTGTTTCAGTACAATTACTATTATCCACCGGGATGGTCCATTTTGCTGAAAACATGAGATTCCCTGTACTACAGCAGACAACTGTACTCTTGCTTTACATAGTTGTACATTTATAACTCGGTCTCCTGTTTCCTTTATTAATATCCTAAAATTATTAGAATCATCTAGTGGAATCGGCACCAGGGGCATGACTCCTGCTATTTTAGGTATTAAACTACATACCCAGCAATCAGAGATATTCATACTTTTTGCATATCAACATTGTCTTGCCAAAAGTGTGTTAAAAGATGGTGACCAATCTTGCCCATTCTTACACGTCTTTGCTCTCTCTTGTGTAATTTTACAATTTGATCAACAGGTTCCAAACAGAATATAATGCTAAGCATTACAAAAATAACTAAAATTTTTAAGCTATGATTACTTAAAAAAAAAAAAAAAACATCCTTTAAATAAAGATTTCATTGCTGAATCATTTTTCCATTGGTCATCCAAAACTGGATTTCCAAAAGGGTGCAGTTTAAACCATGTCAATATCATTATGCATCCTTTGTGAGGAACCTACAAAATAATACACTAGGTCAGATTTATATTGCTCACTGGTTTTAATAACTTTTACCTGATCTTTATATACCAACATTGTTTTGTTTTCCTTTTTTTCCTTTAATTTTACACACTAGTGGTCCAATTTTTCCACTACTTCAAAAGGGCCTTGCCAATTACTATCCCATGGCCCTTCCATTTGGAACATTTTACCAATACTTTTGTTCGGCAGGGAAGGTTTTCTTCAGGTGGTAATATTGGAACATTTTTCCATAGGAGAAACACTTGCTCTCTTGCATAGTAATCATATATTTCTGTAAGCTGTATTAACCATTGCTGATGCTTACTTATTTCTAACATAGGCCTATCATCTGGTGTGTCAGGATCAAAAGGTAACTGTAATGGCATTTTTCTCCCTGTCATAATTTCATAAGGAGATATTCCTGTCTCACTGTTGGGTGTTGCCTTTATGTCCATAAGAATGCCTAGCAAGTGTTGCACCCATGCATTTCCCTTTTCAAGGCATGCTTTTTTGAAACATTCCTTAAGCGTATGATTCATTTGCTCTACAATTCTGTTTGACTGTGTGTGATAAGGCACACAAAACATTTGCTGAATTCCTAACAGATTACACATTTGCTTTATTAGGTCACTAACAAACTGTGGAACATTGTCCGATTCAATAATTCTTGGCCATCCCCAATGACAGAAAATATTTTTCCATAAGGCTTCTGCTGTTACCTTTGCTGTTGTAGTTTTGGTGGGAATTGCCTTTACCCATTTTGAAAAAAAAAACATCCACTACTACTAGTAGGTATCTTTAAGCTCCCATTGTAGTTGGCAAATGACCTGCATAGTCTATATGAACCGTATACCATGGCCCTTTTGCTGGCTGTACCAGATGTAATTGAGGTCTTTTACTTATAGCATTTACCTGTTTTTCTGACTTGTCTTGTGAATCTTTTGGTTCTGTTTTTGGAAACACACCCTGTTCTTCTGTTTTCTTATGCCAAACTTTGTAGTGATCACATTTTTGCATAACATGCCTTATTTTCTTACAGAAAAAAAACATGATGGTGCATTTTTTTCATTGCCTGTGTCTGATCTTTGTGCTACCAACACAGGAACAGGAGCCGATGGTACAGATGCAACTCTTTCTGCTGGTGGTTGTTCACACCACCATTGCCTTCCTCAGTTCTTTACTTCACTATTACCTCAAATGGCTCACTCCCTTCTAATAGTGCAAAGATATGTCCCATCATTGGCTACAGTCTGTCCCCTCGGGTCTATATTATAAGAACAAACACTTAAAATGTAGGGCACTAGTTTGTTGGCATATTTGAAGCAAATGCTCTTATAAGTGAAAGCTCTAAAGATCTAAAATGTTAAGTACGAAATGTCATAGTTGGATAACATACACAAATGTAGCAGTGGCATAAAGATGTGTACATTACGAATTATGCATGTTTACCTTCATTTTTGTGCATTCTCAGAAATGGTATATATAATTAGCAGGGGGTGTGGGAGGTACAGCCCCCCACATGGGGGGTGCAGGGGGTCGCAGCCCCACTTGAAAAAAATTAGAGAAAAATTAGTGTGTGTGCATTAACTGGTTTGTGTTTCGGGAAAGTGACGTTTTGGTGAAATGTCATTTTGGAAATTTACTGTTGGCAATTGGTATGGTTACTTCATTTACTTTACAAACAGGAAAGCTTGTAGCATATATTTAGGGTGTTCATTACAAGTGATATTTACTGTGCTTGTAGTTCATGTTCAATGCAACAGTGGGGGATTAGTGTTGGACAATTAAAATATTTTGAGTATGTCAGTTTCACCTTTGTCAGCTTTCACTTATAAGAGCATTCACTTAAAATGTGTCGACAAAGCTGTCCCCCTCATTAGTTTTTGTACTAAGTTAGTGACGGCATTTGAGTTTTCTTCATAAATGTACTTAATATACCCTAGAACCTCTTTTACATGCTCTAGAAAGCACTGCATTAATTGTTTTTGTATTTCCTTTTGTTGCATGTCACTCTGATCTTAGGTATATGATCTGGAATGCTAGTTTAAAATGATCAGCTTCTCCATTAATTTATCCGAGATCCGAGATAGTGATTTTGAAATCTTCTAACTGCTTAGCTGATAGAGGTTGCCACTGAGTGCATGCCATGAGAACAGTGGTCATATGCCCTACTTTATTTTCTAATTTATAGCTATTCTGATTTAACTGGATGAAAATTTTACAATATATGGGAATAAAAATCCAAAAACAACTGAGTAAGGCATTTGTCCATACATCAGATCCTGCTGTGTATACTACCCATTCTTCAAATGCAATTTCTACAATGTGCACGCCCCTGCAAGTATGACAGTGCAAGGCTGAAGCAATTGTTTACTTACTTTGTCTTTTCGGCTTTTCCCGGTTAGGGGTCGCCACAGCAAAACTCCGGTCCGCTAATGATTGGCAGTAGATTTTTTTTTCATGGTGCCGAGTTGCCAGCCCGACGCCCAACCTTCAGCGAAGGCATGCCCATTCACACATGTGGTTTGGAGGCCACTTGACCGCGGGGAGGACATGCAGACTCCACACAAAAGGCACTCCAGCCGAGAATCGAATAGGATAATCTCTTGCTGTGAGGCAACAATGCTACCGCTGTACCACCGTGGCTTTCATCCAAAAAGAAGCCAGCACTTGGTGATGTGAGTAAAACAGCAATTACTTTTTTCAGTTAATAGCAAGACAGACCGGTTTTGGCATGAAAACCATAGCCTTCCTCAGTGTAAAAGAAACTTGCACAAAGACATTATTTTATATACAAAAATCCAACAAACACAGAATCCAATTGGCTGATCATAATTGTCCATTAAGTCCAGGTGGAAATAATCCACCCAGTTTAATTATCCATTTACTCTCCCTGTTATTTAATATTGTGTGCCAGCCAATTACATTATTCCTTCTTCCCTGAATCATATCAATAACAGTGAACATAAAAGTGGCAGATGGATGTGTCAAAACATGTTTATATAAAGCATTGGTAACCCTTTTATGTTTAATATCGTTCAAGTGTTGACTGATCTTATGCTTTAGAGGTCTGGATGTTTGGCCAACATAGAAGGCAAAACAGGAACAAGTGGCAAGATATACCACTCAATCCAATGAGCAATTGGCAAAAAAATATATCATATACCTTAGATGTATTGTGACTGCTAAAACTTTTAATTTGGCAGATCCTGTTACAATGCACACAATGGCCACGTGGATAACAACCAATAATATCCTCTCCCTTTAAGGTGATCTGTTTAGTACCTCTGATACCACCAGACCCATGCTTATAATGAGTGAGATAAGAACCCACAGTCTTACCTCTCCTAAAACCAAAACGACAACTCCCACTGATAAGATGCCTCAGTTTCTCATCTGACTGAAGAATATTCCAATTGCACTGGACAACCTCACAAAACATATCAGTATTACGACCAAAAGTAGTAATAAACCTTGGTTTATTACTAAATGTACCACAGGCATTGTAGGGGCTATCATTGTGTCCCTCGGTCGATTTTTGATATAGGGGCATTAGTTGAATTGAGTTTTGGCCCATTATAGTTGGTTGGTTTATTATCAATATGACTGTTATTCATTCCATATTTATATATTTATTATATGGTAACATACTGGATTTGACTCAACAATGCAACTCTATTGCAGGCAGAACATTTTGAGGGCTCACACTGTTGGTTTTTATCTGTGACATTGTCAGTGTTATATTCATGGGCCACTTTTGACTATTGGATTAATCAGGTGGCAATTTCATTTCCGAGTTTATGGTGGTTGATCCATTTATGTTTAAGATATAGCCTGTTTTGGGCTGTGTGGTTTGGTTTGTGCGGTTTACTACATTGATCAAATTTTTATCTAATAATTCTAGGGGGGCAATATCAATAGTATACTCCTTATTACCATGGATCTCAACCAGCTTTTACATGGTTTGTCTTCTGATTGCAATGATTTGGGTATTTTTGGGTTAGGTGATCATAATGGCACACAGGCTACATCTGACCAGGTTGAACATACTCCTGATTGTAGTGATATTTTTTTCAAATCATCTAAAAGCATGAAAGTGCTAAGGACTAATGTCTGGCACTTGAGGCTTTTTAAGGCCTATATGGCAAAATATATCAGTCCTAGGGGACTTTGAGTGCGCATACAGCTACTAGTACATCTTTTTGATCAAGAATTGGAGGAACAATGGGCTGGGATTCAACAACAGGCTGCCATGGGGTTTGTGGTGGCTTTAGCCTCCTATTATGATAGATGTATTAATATTGGGTTGTCTGAGGTCACCCAAATTTGTGAACAAACCAAACAGTTTGAAGGTCAGGCTAACTATCATAATTGCCTTCAGCAATTGGGCCAAGATTTATTGTCTTTAGAAAGACATCTTAAAGAGAAAACATTACATATATTTAACAGGGCTGATTATGAGAGGGGTAGGCCGTTTGGCCCCCTAAAAAATGTTAAATTTGTTAATTCAGGGCCCAAATCTGGTAAAAGGAAATGCCCCAGATCAATCCTCAGGAAATCAACCTCCCCTTTTGGGGGTACATCTGGGGATGAATCCTCATCTTGCACAGAATCTGAAGTAGCACATATGCAGGGCTCACCCTCAGCCAAACACACAAATACTGATGTCCCTTTAGGGTCAGAACATGCCGGGCAGGGCGTAAGCATAAAATACATCCCAAATGTAGAGACACTACTTCGTATGATGAGCAACAAGTGATAGAGCAGAATGTTTTTAATATATCATTACAGGTTTTAACAACTAGCCAAAAAGATTTGTTAAATAAAGGCTTAAATTTGGTACCGGCATTTTTTGTTCATGAGGAGGATTTTGTTAGTAATGTATACTCCTTTGGTCGCATGTTGAACTTGAAGTTGTTCTTTAGGGATGATGCAAATAATGTTAATGATGATCTGTTTCGGTTTCAGAAGTCCAACTTTGTGCCATCCATGCACCCCACAGTACAGCTTTTTATTAACGAGGTTCTCAAAGATCTTCATGATAATTATGGTAAGGGTCTTCCTAAAACACACAATGTTTCTACTGAAGAACAAGAGGCATTGCAGCAGCTCAAAGATAATACTGATATTGTGGTTCTGCCTGCTGACAAAGGTGGGCGGTTGTGGTCATGGATTGGGATCAATATAACACTGAGGCTCGTAGACAGCTAGGGAACTATTTGTACTACATGTCCATGCCTATAGACCCTAGTTCCATATTTAAAAAGGAGATTGATGCATTCATTAATCTGGCAGTTGAGGAAGGAATCATTTCTAAGGCCACTTATAAACATTTAATGATCTCGGATCCCAGGAGACAGTATCTATATCTTTTACCAAAGATCCACAAATCCTTATCCGACCCTCCAGGCAGGCCAATTGTTTCAGGTAGGGGCTCACTTACTAAGCATTTGTCAGTTTTTCTTACCAAGTATTTAAAACCATTATTGAAATGTGTTAGGGCTAGAATACAGGACACCACTGAATTCTTACAGATCTTATCGGATGCCCAGGAGGATTGGTACTTATGTACATTGGATGTTACAGCTCTTTATACCAATATTCCATACTGGGCTGGGCTCTTGGCTATTTAATATTGGTTGCAGACCACAGAGTTATATCCACCTGGCTTTAATACTTTTCTTATTGGGCTTACTGAAAAAGTTCTCACGATGAATGTCTTTTACTATCGGTATGAATGTTTTTTACAGATGCAGGGTACAGCTATGGGGGCGTCCTTTGCTCCTTTATATGCCGACCTTTTTATGGCTTATATAGAAGATCAGCTTATTTATGACCCCCTTCATAATATTTACCTACCCGAGACTGACGTCTGGCGTCGCAATTTGGATGATCGCTGTTTGGTTTGGAAGGGGGATTTGGAATACCTGCATGAGTTTATCCAATACCTCAATGATACTAAGTGGGGGTCTGCAATATACAGGTCATCAGGACAAAAAGCAGATCACTTTTTTGGATGTATTGGTTACCAAGAACCCTGATGGGACCCTAGACACTCAGGTTTTTTGCAAATTTCCACAATTTAATTCCATATTACATGCCACTAGCTTTCACCCCCCACATGTCATACGTAACATCCCTAAGTCACAATTCACCATGATTAAAGGGATTTGTTCTGATGCTAACCAATATGAGCATTCTAGAAGGGACATGGTACAAAGATTTAAACATAGGGGGTACAAGCCTGGGGCCACCATCATAGCTTGCCAAGAAGTATCCAGTAAGGATAGGTCTGATTTGATACAATATCAGGATAAACCAACAGTTACCTTTCCTCAGCCGAGGTTTATTACTACTTTTGGTCATAATACTGATATGTTTTGTGAGGTTGTCCAGTGCAATTGGAATATTCTTCAGTCAGATGAGAAACTGAGGCATCTTATCAGTGAGAGTTGTTGTTTTGTTTTAGGAGAGGTAAGACTGTGGGTTCTTATCTCAGTCATTATAAGCATGGGTCTGGTGGTATCAGAGGTACTAAACAGGTCACCTTAAAGGGAGAGGATATTACTGGTTGTTATCCATGTGGCCATTGTGTGCACTGTAACAGGATCTACCAAATTAAAAGTTTTAGCAGTCGCAATACATCTAAGGTATATGATATTGTTTTTTATGCCAATTGCTCATCAGATTGGGTGGTATATCTTGCCACTCGTTCTGGTTTTGCCTTCTATGTTGGCCAAACATCCAGACCTCTAAAGCATAGGATCAGTCAACACTTGAGTGATATTAAACATAAAATGGTTACCAATGTTTTATATAAACATGTTTTGACACATCCATCTGCCACTTTTAAGTTCACTGTTATTGATATGATTCAGGGTAGAAGGAATAATGTGATTGGCTGGCATACAATATTAAATAACAAGGAGAGTAAATGGATAATTAGATTGGGAGGATTATTTCCACCTGGACTTAATGGACAATTATGATCAGCCAATTGGATTCTGGGTTGTTGGATTTTTGTATATAAAATAATGTCTTTGTGCAAGTTTCTTTTACACTGAGGACAGCTATGGTTACCATGCCAAAACCGGTCTGTCTTGCTATTAACTGAATAAAGTAATTGTTGTTTTACTCATACCACCAAGTTCTAGCTTCTTTTTGGATGATTCTTCAAATGCAACAATGTTGTTTTT